>NC_069501.1:249249506-249367006 GCF_027579735.1 Bombina bombina
GTCCATGATCCGGCTGAAGTCTTCATCCAAGCGGGCCAGAAGAGGTCTTCCATCCGATTGAAGTCTTCATCCAAGCGGCATCCATCCGGAGCGAAGCGGCAGCATCCTGAAGACCTCCACCGCGGAACATCCATCCTGGCCGACGACTGAACGACGAATGACGGTTCCTTTAAATGACGTCATCCAAGATGGCGTCCCTCAAATTCCGATTGGCTGATAGGATTCTATCAGCCAATCGGAATTAAGGTAGGAATATTCTGATTGGCTGATGGAATCAGCCAATCAGAATCAAATTCAATCCGATTGGCTGATCCGATCAGCCAATCAGATTGAGCTCGCATTCTATTGGCTGTTCCGATCAGCCAATAGAATGCGAGCTCAATCTGATTGGCTGATTGGATCAGCCAATCGGATTGAACTTGATTCTGATTGGCTGATTCCATCAGCCAATCAGAATATTCCTACCTTAATTCCGATTGGCTGATAGAATCCTATCAGCCAATCGGAATTTGAGGGACGCCATCTTGGATGACGTCATTTAAAGGAACCGTCATTCGTCGTTCAGTCGTCGGCCAGGATGGATGTTCCGCGGTGGAGGTCTTCAGGATGCTGCCGCTTCGCTCCGGATGGATGCCGCTTGGATGAAGACTTCAATCGGATGGAAGACCTCTTCTGGCCCGCTTGGATGAAGACTTCAGCCGGATCATGGGCCTCTTCAGCCCCCCGCTTGGGCTTGGATCAGGACATCGGAGGAGCTCTTCTGGACCGATCGGTGAACCTGGTATGGTGAAGACAAGGTAGGATGATCTTCAGGGGCTTAGTGTTAGGTTTATTTAAGGGGGGTTTGGGTTAGATTAGGGGTATGTGGGTGGTGGGTTGTAATGTTGGGGGGGGGGTATTGTATTTTTTCTTTTACAGGCAAAAGAGCTGAACTTCTTGGGGCATGCCCCGCAAAGGGCCCTGTTCAGGGCTGGTAAGGTAAAAGAGCTTTGAACTTTAGTAATTTAGAATAGGGTAGGGCATTTTTTTATTTTGGGGGGCTTTGTTATTTTATTAGGGGGCTTAGAGTAGGTGTAATTAGTTTAAAATTGTTGTAATATTTTTCTTATGTTTGTAAATATTTTTTTATTTTTTGTAACTTAGTTCTTTTTTATTTTTTGTACTTTAGCTAGTTTATTTAATTGTATTTCTTTGTAGCAATTGTATTTAATTAATTTATTGATAGTGTAGTGTTAGGTTAATTGTAGGTAATTGTAGGTAGTTTATTTAATTAATTTATTGATAGTGTAGTGTTAGGTTTATTTGTAACTTAGGTTAGGATTTATTTTACAGGTAAATTTGTAATTATTTTAACTATTTTAGCTATTAAATAGTTCTTAACTATTTAATAGCTATTGTACCTGGTTAAAATAAATACAAAGTTACCTGTAAAATATATATAAATCCTAAAATAGCTATAATATAATTATAATTTATATTGTAGCTATATTAGGATTTATTTTACAGGTAAGTATTTAGCTTTAAATAGGAATAATTTATTTAATAAGAGATAATTAATTTCGTTAGATTTAAATTATATTTAATTTAGGGGGGTGTTAGTATTAGGGTTAGACTTAGCTTTAGGGGTTAATACATTTATTAGAATAGCGGCGAGATTCGGTCGGCAGATTAGGGGTTAATAATTGAAGTTAGGTGTCGGCGATGTTAGGGAGGGCAGATTAGGGGTTAATACTATTTATGATAGGGTTAGTGAGGCGGATTAGGGGTTAATAACTTTATTATAGTAGCGCTCAGGTCCGGTCGGCAGATTAGGGGTTAATAAGTGTAGGCAGGTGGAGGCGACGTTGTGGGGGGCAGATTAGGGGTTAATAAATATAATATAGGGGTCGGCGGTGTTAGGGGCAGCAGATTAGGGGTACATAGTGATAATGTAAGTAGCGGCGGTTTACGGAGCGGCAGATTAGGGGTTAATAATAATATGCAGGGGCGGCAGATTAGGGGTTAATAAGTGTAAGGTTAGGGGTGTTTAGACTCGGGGTACATGTTAGAGTGTTAGGTGCAGACGTAGGAAGGGTTACCGCATAGCAAACAATGGGGCTGCGTTAGGAGCTGAACGCGGCTTTTTTGCAGGTGTTTGGGTTTTTTTTCAGCTCAAACAGCCCCATTGTTTCCTATGGGAGAATCGTGCACGAGCACGTTTTTGAGGCTGGCCGCGTCCGTAAGCAACTCTGGTATCGAGAGTTGAAGCTGCATTAAAAATGCTCTACGCTCCTTTTTTGGAGCCTAACGCAGCCTTTATGTGGACTCTCAATACCAGAGTTATTTTTATGGTGCGGCCAGAAAAAAGCCGGCGTTAGTTTTTCGGGTCGTTACCGACAAAACTCCAAATCTAGGCCTAGGAGACTGATTACTGACAGTCTAAACAGTGATGATTGACAATTTTTGCAATACTGTTAACAGAAATATGATTGCTGACAACAATTGGCTAGGTGGGGGCCTGGCTCACAGCAGGCTGCAAGGCAGCAGGAAAGTGCGTTTCAATGGCACCAGCAAACTGACGATTCAAATCACAGCAACTATTACCAAAAAATTTAATTTTTAATTATTAGAATACTGTCACAACAAATATGATTGGTGTAAATATTTTTTAAGTAGGCCTGGCACACAGGCTTGGAAGGCTGTAGAAAACTGCAATTCAAAGGCACGAGCAAACTGAGGGTTAAGATCATCAACAATAAAGATTTTTTTAATTTTAATTAGTAACTATACTGTGACAAAAAATTAAGATTGGTGTAAATAGTTGGCAAGACGGCCTGGCACAAAAGGATGGCAGGCAGGAGGGAGATGCAATTCAAGGACACTAGGGCCTAGATTCAGAGTTTGGCGTTAGCCGTGAAAACCAGCGTTAGAGGCTCCTAACGCTGGTTTTAGGCTACCGCCGGTATTTGGAGTCACTCAAAATAGGGTCTAACGCTCACTTTGCAGCCGCGACTTTTCCATACCGCAGATCCCCTTACGTCAATTGCGTATCCTATCTTTTCAATGGGATTTCTCTAACTCTGGTATTTAGAGTCGTTTCTGAAGTGAGCGTTAGACATCTAACGACAAAACTCCAGCGGCAGGAAAAAAGTCAGTAGTTAAGAGCTTTCTGGGCTAACGCCGGTTTATAAAGCTCTTGACTACTGTGCTCTAAAGTACACTAACACCCATAAACTACCTATGTACCCCTAAACCGAGGTCCCCCCACATCGCCGACACTCGAAAAAAAAATTTTAACCCCTAATCTGCCGACCGCCACCTACGTTATCCTTATGTACCCCTAATCTGCTGCCCCTAACACCGCCGACCCCTGTATTATATTTATTAACCCCTAATCTGCCCCCCTCAACGTCGCCTCCACCTGCCTACACTTATTAACCCCTAATCTGCCGACCGCAAAGCGCCGCCACCTACGTTATCCTTATGTACCCCTAATCTGCTGCCCCTTACACCGCCGACCCCTATATTATATTTATTAACCCCTAATCTGCCCCCCACAACGTCGCCTCCACCTGCCTACACTTATTAACCCCTAATCTGCCGACCGGACCTGAGCGCTACTATAATAAAGTTATTAACCCCTAATCCGCCTCACTAACCCTATCATAAATAGTATTAACCCCTAATCTGCCCTCCCTAACATCGCCAACACCTAACAGATTAGGGGTTAATAAGTGTAAGGTTAGGGGTGTTTAGACTCGGGGTACATGTTAGAGTGTTAGGTGCAGACGTAGGAAGGGTTACCGCATAGCAAACAATGGGGCTGCGTTAGGAGCTGAACGCGGCTTTTTTGCAGGTGTTTGGGTTTTTTTCAGCTCAAACAGCCCCATTGTTTCCTATGGGAGAATCGTGCACGAGCACGTTTTTGAGGCTGGCCGCGTCCGTAAGCAACTCTGGTATCGAGAGTTGAAGCTGCATTAAAAATGCTCTACGCTCCTTTTTTGGAGCCTAACGCAGCCTTTATGTGGACTCTCAATACCAGAGTTATTTTTATGGTGCGGCCAGAAAAAAGCCGGCGTTAGTTTTTCGGGTCGTTACCGACAAAACTCCAAATCTAGGCCTAGGAGACTGATTACTGACAGTCTAAACAGTGATGATTGACAATTTTTGCAATACTGTTAACAGAAATATGATTGCTGACAACAATTGGCTAGGTGGGGGCCTGGCTCACAGCAGGCTGCATGGCAGCAGGAAAGTGCGTTTCAATGGCACCAGCAAACTGACGATTCAAATCACAGCAACTATTACCAAAAATTTTAATTTTTAATTATTAGAATACTGTCACAACAAATATGATTGGTGTAAATATTTTTTAAGTAGGCCTGGCACACAGGCTTGGAAGGCTGTAGACAACTGAATTCAAAGGCACGAGCAAACTGAGGGTTAAGATCATCAACAATTAAGATTTTTTTAATTATAATTAGTAACTATACTGTGACAAAAAATTAGGATTGGTGTAAATAGTTGGCAAGACGGCCTGGCACAAAAGGATGGCAGGCAGGAGGGAGATGCAATTCAAGGACACTAGGAGACTGATTACTGACAGTCTAAACAGTGATGATTGAATATTTTTGCAATACTGTTAACAGAAATATGATTGCTGACAACAATTGGCTAGGTGGGGGCCTGGCTCACAGCAGGCTGCAAGGCAGCAGGAAAGTGCGTTTCAATGGCACCAGCAAACTGACAATTCAAATCACAGCAACTATTACCAAAAATTTTAATTTTTAATTATTAGAATACTGTCACAACAAATATGATTGGTGTAAATATTTTTTAAGTAGGCCTGGCACACAGGCTTGGAAGGCTGTAGAAAACTGCAATTCAAAGGCACGAGCAAACTGAGGGTTAAGATCATCAACAATAAAGATTTTTTTAATTTTAATTAGTAACTATACTGTGACAAAAAATTAAGATTGGTGTAAATAGTTGGCAAGACGGCCTGGCACAAAAGGATGGCAGGCAGGAGGGAGATGCAATTCAAGGACACTAGGAGACTGATTACTGACAGTCTAAACAGTGATGATTGACAATTTTTGCAATACTGTTAACAGAAATATGATTGCTGACAACAATTGGCTAGGTGGGGGCCTGGCTCACAGCAGGCTGCAAGGCAGCAGGAAAGTGTGTTTCAATGGCACCAGCAAACTGACGATTCAAATCACAGCAACTATTACCAAAAATTTTAATTTTTAATTATTAGAATACTGTCACAACAAATATGATTGGTGTAAATATTTTTTAAGTAGGCCTGGCACACAGGCTTGGAAGGCTGTAGACAACTGAATTCAAAGGCACGAGCAAACTGAGGGTTAAGATCATCAACAATAAAGATTTTTTTCATTATAATTAGTAACTATACTGTGACAAAAAATTAGGATTGGTGTAAATAGTTGGCAAGACGGCCTGGCACAAAAGGATGGCAGGCAGGAGGGAGATGCAATTCAAGGACACTAGGAGACTGATTACTGACAGTCTAAACAGTGATGATTGACAATTTTTGCAATACTGTTAACAGAAATATGATTGCTGACAACAATTGGCTAGGTGGGGGCCTGGCTCACAGCAGGCTGCATGGCAGCAGGAAAGTGCGTTTCAATGGCACCAGCAAACTGACGATTCAAATCACAGCAACTATTACCAAAAATTTTAATTTTTAATTATTAGAATACTGTCACAACAAATATGATTGGTGTAAATATTTTTTAAGTAGGCCTGGCACACAGGCTTGGAAGGCTGTAGACAACTGAATTCAAAGGCACGAGCAAACTGAGGGTTAAGATCATCAACAATAAAGATTTTTTTAATTATAATTAGTAACTATACTGTGACAAAAAATTAGGATTGGTGTAAATAGTTGGCAAGACGGCCTGGCACAAAAGGATGGCAGGCAGGAGGGAGATGCAATTCAAGGACACTAGGAGACTGATTACTGACAGTCTAAACAGTGATGATTGAATATTTTTGCAATACTGTTAACAGAAATATGATTGCTGACAACAATTGGCTAGGTGGGGGCCTGGCTCACAGCAGGCTGCAAGGCAGCAGGAAAGTGCGTTTCAATGGCACCAGCAAACTGACAATTCAAATCACAGCAACTATTACCAAAAATTTTAATTTTTAATTATTAGAATACTGTCACAACAAATATGATTGGTGTAAATATTTTTTAAGTAGGCCTGGCACACAGGCTTGGAAGGCTGTAGAAAACTGCAATTCAAAGGCACGAGCAAACTGAGGGTTAAGATCATCAACAATAAAGATTTTTTTAATTTTAATTAGTAACTATACTGTGACAAAAAATTAAGATTGGTGTAAATAGTTGGCAAGACGGCCTGGCACAAAAGGATGGCAGGCAGGAGGGAGATGCAATTCAAGGACACTAGGAGACTGATTACTGACAGTCTAAACAGTGATGATTGACAATTTTTGCAATACTGTTAACAGAAATATGATTGCTGACAACAATTGGCTAGGTGGGGGCCTGGCTCACAGCAGGCTGCAAGGCAGCAGGAAAGTGTGTTTCAATGGCACCAGCAAACTGACGATTCAAATCACAGCAACTATTACCAAAAATTTTAATTTTTAATTATTAGAATACTGTCACAACAAATATGATTGGTGTAAATATTTTTTAAGTAGGCCTGGCACACAGGCTTGTAAGGCTGTAGACAACTGAATTCAAAGGCACGAGCAAACTGAGGGTTAAGATCATCAACAATAAAGATTTTTTTAATTTTAATTAGTAACTATACTGTGACAAAAAATTAAGATTGGTGTAAATAGTTGGCAAGACGGCCTGGCACAAAAGGATGGCAGGCAGGAGGGAGATGCAATTCAAGGACACTAGGAGACTGATTACTGACAGTCTAAACAGTGATGATTGACAATTTTTGCAATACTGTTAACAGAAATATGATTGCTGACAACAATTGGCTAGGTGGGGGCCTGGCTCACAGCAGGCTGCAAGGCAGCAGGAAAGTGCGTTTCAATGGCACCAGCAAACTGACGATTCAAATCACAGCAACTATTACCAAAAATTTTAATTTTTAATTATTAGAATACTGTCACAACAAATATGATTGGTGTAAATATTTTTTAAGTAGGCCTGGCACACAGGCTTGGAAGGCTGTAGACAACTGAATTCAAAGGCACGAGCAAACTGAGGGTTAAGATCATCAACAATAAAGATTTTTTTAATTATAATTAGTAACTATACTGTGACAAAAAATTAGGATTGGTGTAAATAGTTGGCAAGACGGCCTGGCACAAAAGGATGGCAGGCAGGAGGGAGATGCAATTCAAGGACACTAGGAGACTTATTACTGACAGTCTAAACAGTGATGATTGACAATTTTTGCAATACTGTTAACAGAAATATGATTGCTGACAACAATTGGCTAGGTGGGGGCCTGGCTCACAGCAGGCTGCAAGGCAGCAGGAAAGTGCGTTTCAATGGCACCAGCAAACTGACGATTCAAATCACAGCAACTATTACCAAAAATTTTAATTTTTAATTATTAGAATACTGTCACAACAAATATGATTGGTGTAAATATTTTTTAAGTAGGCCTGGCACACAGGCTTGGAAGGCTGTAGGCAACTGAATTCAAAGGCACGAGCAAACTGAGGGTTAAGATCATCAACAATAAAGATTTTTTAATTATAATTAGTAACTATACTGTGACAAAAAATTAGGATTGGTGTAAATAGTTGGCAAGACGGCCTGGCACAAAAGGATGGCAGGCAGGAGGGAGATGCAATTCAAGGACACTAGGAGACTGATTACTGACAGTCTAAACAGTGATGATTGACAATTTTTGCAATACTGTTAACAGAAATATGATTGCTGACAACAATTGGCTAGGTGGGGGCCTGGCTCACAGCAGGCTGCAAGGCAGCAGGAAAGTGTGTTTCAATGGCACCAGCAAACTGACGATTCAAATCACAGCAACTATTACCAAAAATTTTAATTTTTAATTATTAGAATACTGTCACAACAAATATGATTGGTGTAAATATTTTTTAAGTAGGCCTGGCACACAGGCTTGGAAGGCTGTAGAAAACTGCAATTCAAAGGCACGAGCAAACTGAGGGTTAAGATCATCAACAATAAAGATTTTTTTAATTTTAATTAGTAACTATACTGTGACAAAAAATTAAGATTGGTGTAAATAGTTGGCAAGACGGCCTGGCACAAAAGGATGGCAGGCAGGAGGGAGATGCAATTCAAGGACACTAGGAGACTGATTACTGACAGTCTAAACAGTGATGATTGACAATTTTTGCAATACTGTTAACAGAAATATAATTGCTGACAACAATTGGCTAGGTAGGGGCCTGGCTCACAGCAGGCTGCAAGGCAGGAGGAAAGTGCGTTTCAATGGCACCAGCAAACTGACGATTCAAATCACAGCAACTATTACCAAAAATTTTAATTTTTAATTATTAGAATACTGTCACAACAAATATGATTGGTGTAAATATTTTTTAAGTAGGCCTGGCACACAGGCTTGGAAGGCTGTAGAAAAGTGCAATTCAAAGGCACGAGCAAACTGAGGGTTAAGATCAACACTAAAATTTTTTTTTATTTAAATTAATAACTATACTGTCTGACTGTGACAACAATTATGATTGGTGTAAATAGTTGGCTAGACGGCCTGGCACAAAAGGCTGGCAGTGGCAGGCAGGAGGTAAATGAAATTCAATGGCCCTAGGAGACTGAATATTTGCAGTCCAAAAAATTATGATTTTTTTTATTTTTATTACTGTTACAAGAATTGTGATTGGCGCCACTAATTGGCTACTTGGGCCTGGCAGACAGGCTGGCAGATATGAGTCGTGGATGGTAGGTAGGGCAGTAATTGAACACAGTATGCTGTGTAAGTGACAAAAACACAGGACTGATAGAAAATTAAGTTACATTACACTAGCAAAATATTTTAAAATTTTAGATTTTAATATTAAAATTATGTTAAGAAGTGCAATGCACATATGACTCTATGAGTGGTCGCACTGGCTGGCTGCTATGTAGGGCAGCAATTATAACAACAGTATGCTGTGTAAGTCAGACAGACAGTTAGACACAGGCCTGATAGAAAATACAATTAGATTACACTAGCATAATGATTTAAAGACTTTTTTTTTGAAATTTTAAGAAAAAGGTTAAGCACATACATATGAGTCATGGCTGATAGCCTTGGAAGGGCAGCTATTAAAAACAGTAGGCTATGTATGTCGGATACACACACGCCTGATAGAAAATACTATTAGATTACACTAGAAAAATGATTGAAATTATTTTTTTGGGGGGGGAAATTAAAGAAAGGTTAAACACATATGAGTCGTGGCTCATAGACTAGGGAGGGCAGCAAGTAAACACAGTAGGCTCTCTATGTCAGCAAAACACACAGGCCGGATAGAAAATTAGATTTGATTACACTAGCAAACAAATTTAAACTTTTTTTTTTATATATTAAAATTAAGGTGAAAGAAAAATAGATATGAGTGCTGGGTGGCTGCCTGGCACAGACCAATTAACCAAAAGACTGAAAAAAAAGAGGTATATTAATGCTGAGTGAGCCTGACAGACACAGGCATGATAGTAAATGTAATTAGATTACACTAGAAAAATATTTTTTTGTGTTTTTTTTTTTAAATTAAAAATAATGTTATAAACGGATATTAACACTGCTGGCTGGCACAGAGCAATGAACCAGAGTATATGCTGTGTGACACTGGCCTGATAGAAAATGAAAAAAAATTACACTAGAAAAATAATTATATTTTTGGGTTAGTTAAATTTAAACTAATGTTGTTAGGGAGATATCAGTGGTGGCAGTAGTCACAGCATATGCTGTGAGCCTTAACCACACAGCTGAAAGCCAGGCAAATGCTAATAAAAAACAAAAAAAAAAAAAAAAAAAACGGCACGAAATATAGCCCTAAAAAGGGCTTTTTGGGGTGCTGTGCTTGCAGCAGAGATGAGTGGAGTCCTTCTGGACTGTAAATACACTAGCCTAGCTATGTTTTTACTATTAATGTCAGGAGCGAAAACACAACACGTCCTCTCATTAAAAAAGCAAGGTCGTTATGAGTCTAAAATGGTGGATTCCGAGTAGCTGGGAGTGTCTGTGAGGGAGTGTCTGATGTTGATTGGCTCTAATGTGTCAGGCGGCTGTGACATAAAGGGTCAAAGTTTCCACAATGATGACACATAGGGGCGGATCAAACATCGCCATGTGTTCGCCCACAAACGCGAACGCGAACAAGCTATGTTCGCTGTGAACCGTTCGCGGGCGAACAGTTCGGGACATCACTAGTCTGGATGCCATGAGATCTATCTCCGGCGCTCCCCATCTGTGACAAATCTCCGCAAACACCTCTGGGTGAAGAGACCATTTCCCTGGATGGAAGGATTGTCTGCTGAGAAAGTCCGCTTCCCAGTTGTCCACACCTGAAATGTGAATCGCCGAGAGCAAGCAGTCGTGGGACTCTGCCCACTGCAGAATCCGAGACACCTCCTTCATCGCGAGGAAGCTCCTCGTACCCCCTGATGGTTGATGTAAGCCCCTGATGGTTGATGTAATGTTGCCGGTCTGGAATCTGACCGACTACAGAGAAGGCCATGCCTGCCTTCAGAGCATTGTAAATCACTCGTAGTTCTAGGATGTTGATTGGAAGGCGAGATTCCTCCCTGGACCACTTTCCTTGTGCCATCCTGGCACCCCAAACAGCTCCCCATCCTGTCAGATTGGCGTCCGTGGTCACAATCTCCCAGGACGGTCACAAGGAGGATGTCCCCATGGACAGTTGCTCCGAACGAATCCAACAAGAAAGGGAGTTCCTGAGTCAGAGCATCCATGGATATCAGCTGTGATAGATCTGAATGATCTCTGTTCCACTGTCTCAACATGCACAATTGAAGAGGTCTGAGATAATCTGCCCCCTACGTGATCCGGAGACCGGCCTGGACCCCCGCTTCATGCCGATTTCGTCTCGGCGGGCTTCTTGCTCTGCTTAGACTTGTTCCAAGATTGTGCCGGCTTCCAAGATCCCTTGGACTGGTCCACTTTTGTGGCAGGTTGCTGGGCCTTATCTGCAAAAAAGGAACATAAAGTAGATCTTTTAGGCTTAGTCTTCTTATCCTGCGGTAGGAAAGCTCCCTTGCCTCCCGTAACTGTGGATATAATCTAATCTAATCCTGGACCGAGCAGGATCTTTCCTTGAAAAGGCAGGGACAACAGCCTCGCCTTAGGTCATATCAGCAGACCAAGATTTTAGCCACAGAGCCCTGCACGCTAAAACAAAAAAACTTGACACCTTAGCATTCAGGCAAATAATTTGCCTATTGGCATCACAGATGAAAGAATTGGCGATCTTCAGCGCCTTACTCTTCTCCTGTATCTCGTTGATGGATGTCTCCCCTCGACCATTTCACACAGGGATTCACACCAATATGTTGCAGCTCCTGCAACCTCCGGCCGCTGTTGGCTGAAAAACAAACCCTGTGTGCTAAAACATCTTTCTCAACATGTTTTCCAGCTTTTTATCCATGGGCTCTTTAAACAACGAACTATCCTCAATGGGAATAGTCGTCTGCTTCGCGAGCGTAGAGATAGCCCCATCCACCTTAGGGATAGTCCCCCACAGCTCAAGCTGAGAGTCCAGAACAGGGAAGTTTTTTTTTTTTATATTTTTATTCAGTTTCACAAGCAGAAGTAACAATTGGGGACGGGCAGAACCCCTGCTCCAATAGGCACAACCAGATGGAACGGACACGCAGACCCGGTTAAAATTATTGTCAAGACATTGATATAGTACAATATTTTTGGGGAAGGGGATCGAGGGAATTTGGGGTGAAAATAGTTCACCTAAATGGAACCCTAATGTGGGCTCTGAATGGGGGGGAGCTAGTGCATATAAATTAAGACTTAATACACCCGAAGCCAGTATAGGGGACCTGTGAAGTAAATAATTAGAGGCTCTTAGGACAAAAACATTTGTACCACAACAAGACCTAGCAACATGAAAGAGGAGATAGCATAGATTGGGAGGTCACTAAGAGATCCTAAGACTGCACCTAACACATACTGTATTTAGCGCACACCTTACCCAACACTTCCTGTGCCTAGCACATGCAGCACCCAGCGCACGCAGTACCTGGCACACACCGTGCCCATCATATATAGTGCCTAGCATAGATTGTACCTGGTCAACTCAGTACCTGCCACTCACAGTACCTAACACACATAGTACCTAACATATATAGAACCTATCACATATAGTACCTAGCACACACAGTGCCCAGCACCCAGCACACACAGTTTCACGGTACCCAGCGTATATAGCCTATATAGTACCCAGCGCACGCAGTACCCAGCACATATAGTTCCTAGCACACACAACACCTAGCACAAACAGTACCCAGCACACGCAGTACCTAGCACACACAACACCCAGCACACGCAGTACATAGCACATGCAGTACCTGGCGCACACAGCGCCCGGCACACACGGTACCTAGCATACTCAATACCTAGTACACTCCAGAAATGGCACAAACAGTGCTTAACACACACTGTACCTAGCACTGCAGCTGAATATAGTTATATGCATTACTTTGCTTAAATGCTAGTATCATAGATATAATTGTTCTAGCAATGAAAATCTACGTTGATGTAAGCGAATATTATGGAAGAATCAAATTAGCAGATTTCTTATAATACCATTTGCAGGTTTTACTATCAACAATAAAAATATGCACAAAGTAAATTCCGTGCATGGTAGCATAGAAGTATGATAATGATGTAATGCTAACTCTATACAAAACAAAAATGCTGTGTTAAACCAGGGAACAGCATACTAACAGCAGGTCTTTACAGGGTTGTTGCAAGGCATTTAGCCTATTTCTAACCACTAAGAAACATTGTTCATAACAGAATGAACAGTCCATATGGGAAGGGCAGTTGTATCTGCCAGTAGAAGGGACACCAGAAGAGCCGGTTGTAAGGATGATCGCTCTGAAAGGTCAAGACTCTGTTCCTCACAATCCTGTAGTAGTGTGTTCCTAGAGCAACACAAGAGCAAGTAACTTGGCTCCAGAGCATCGGGAGGTGAACTGTGGTTTAAAAGGTGCAAGTCTCTCGTATCACCGTTGGGAGCACTCTCATCTCCGGCTGTGACAGGCAAGTAATAAGTGCCACCAAATCTGTCAAGATATGCAGTCAGAAGGTCTCGCAATGCCTCAAGGATAAATGCGCCAATGTCCTCCATTTTATCGAAGTAAGATGTGTTGACACTAGAGGCTCGGGGCTTTTATATGTTGCCTCTATAAAGGTTCATTAATGTCTGCCACAAGTGCGGGATCTGTCCAGCGTGATACGATCCCCGTGTAGTGACTATGCAGCACTGTTCCAAGCACTTCCTCTCCCTGTTTATACCTGCCCTGTTGATTTACACTCCAGCGGTCATTGCTGGCTCGTAAGGCTAAGAGTCTATGCTATGTATGGTCTAGGAAGTTTAAGTTGTAGGGACATTTAGCAAGACAGCATCTCCGCCATGTCACAGTCCAGGACAGGTATTATGTTGCTAGTGGTCCCAAATTTGACGTGGAAGGGTAGCGTATAGGTCTCGCAGCTGTGCTAGGACCTGTAAGCCTGTGAGGGTTCTCACAGTCTGGTCATATGGGTGCTGTTTGGGGAACCTAATCAAAGTTAAATGACTTCCTGCGCGATGTGTGCGCTGCTTGAAAGTGCTTACCGACCAGTCCGAACACTGTTTCTCTTGCCTCAGAGTTCTTACAAACTGCTACCAAAGCGACATGCTGTTTCCCTTTGGCGCGAAGATTTTGCGGCCAGACTTCATGTCCACCAGTCATGGCGGAGGCAGCGGTTTTTCACACCGGAGTTATCAATGGGGTCCAGGGTATATTGCCTCTCATGATGATGAGATTTAATGATCCAATATGGCCATTTTTTATCAGGGTTGAGCGATGTGGGCCCAGGAGCTGTATTATAAGATGGCCATCTCTCCAGTTGGCCAAGTTCCGCCCCCCAGAGAAGTTTTTTTTTTAAAGGAAGAACCTAAACTCTCCCATTCGTTCTTAATATTAGCCATCTTAACGGGAACCGGGAAAGACTGAGGTACTACCCTGTCCTCGTATACCTTGTCAAGCTTAGGAATTGCAGGTTCCTCCGGTATCTTAGGTTACGGAACCTCCAGAGTAGCAAGCACCTGCCGAAGCAGAAAGTGCAAATTCTCCATCTTAAACCTATAACCAGGCTCCTCCGCCGCCAGAGGTTTGGATGACAAGGGGCCTCCTCCAAAGAATCGGAGTGGGCCTCGTCATCATATAGAGCCTCTGGATCTTCCATCGGCGAGGACAAACCCTGGGCCGCTATGATAAACCCTACAGTTACAAATAGCAGAACGTGGTAAGGCATGGATCACTTTCGAAACCACCGATTCCAGTTGGACCGCAAAGTTTGACGAACAACAAATCTCTCCCGAAGGAGTAACAGTTGGACCCCAAGGTGCTGCATGTGCAATCTGAGATATATGTAGGGAACACACCTCCCGGGACGAAGAACCCTCAGAGGTGGACGGCTCAGTAGTACTAGACATCCGTTTACATTTAGATGTTGTAGCTTTATCAAGGCATGTGGAACATAGTTGAGCAGGCTGATCTACCAGAACCTCCACACAATAAACACAGGAATGAGACTTTATTAAGGAAAGAGAGCCTTCAAACACGTTGGGCATCCTCAATCGCTTGCACGCTCGGTTAGACCACCTCCTAGGACCCGGACTACAGAAAACGCTACGTCTCCTGCAGGACAGATCAACAGGAAGGACAGATAGCCACACCCAGTCATATGGAATGCCTGGCACTGACACTAGGGAAAAACACGCCAAAAAATGGCCGTGCAGGTTTCCGCCAGTAACCTGAAAGTTACACACATTGTCAGAGCCTCATTTTGCACATAATGCAGAAATGACAACAAACAATATCATGTATAAACCCCCTGTTGAATAATCCCCCTTCCAGGAATATTAACCCTTGATTCTGTAAAGATAAAAAGGGCCCACACTGTGACCCTGTCTTCTATGTTATTACTAAAAAAATGAAACAATCTTACCAGAATCTACGCCGTGGAACAGGAACACAGCCCTTCAAGTGCAACAGGTTAGTAGCCTCGATCCTGACATGGATTTGAGAGTAGAAAGCAGGCAGCGAAACTCTTCAACGCTGATTGCTTATGGAGCTGTTAATATCAAGATGGTTTCGCAAAAAGACTCTCCATGCATCTCTGGACTAACTTTCACCTAGGCCCTCACTGAGAGGCTGACAGGACTACATAAAACTCCATTCCCACTGTGAAGAGTACTACCCTCCATAAGAGACTACTCCAAAACTCTGGCACTCCTCTGCCATCCTCCTGTGACCAAAGGCAAAGAATGACTGGGGGATGATGGAAGTGGGGGAGGTATTTAAGCCTTTGGCTGGGGTGTCTGCCTCCTCCTGGTAGCCAGGTTCTTAATTCCCAATAGTAATGAATGAAGCCATGGACTCTCCTCCCCTTTAGATGGAAAAAGGAAATGTATGCTTACCTGATAAATTTCTTTTACGATATGACGAGTCCACGGATTTCATCCTTACTTGTGGGATTTAACCTCCTGCTAGCAGGGAGTGGCAAAAAGCACCACAGCAGAGCTGTATATATAGCTCCTCCCTTCCCTCCACCTCCAGTCATTCGACCAAAGTTAGGAAGAGAAAGGAAAAGCCAAAGGTGCAGAGGTGACTGAAGTTTAATAAAAATATAATATATACCTGTCTTAGAAATGACCGGGTGTGCCGTTGACTCGTCATATCGTAAAAGAAATAAATTTATCAGATAAGCATAAATTTCCTTTTCTTTTACAAGATATGACGAGTCCACGGATTTCATCCTTACTTGTGGGATACAATACCAAAGCTACAGGACACGGATGAAAGGGAGGGACAAGACAGGATCCTAAATGGAAGGCACCACTGCTTGAAGAACCTCTCTCCTAAAACCAGCCTCAGAAGAAGCAAAAGTGTCAAATTTGGAAAATTTGGAAAAAGTATGAAGAGACGACCAAGTTGCAGCCTTGCAAATCTGTTCAACAGAAGCATCGATTTTTAATGCCCATGAGGAAGCCACAGCCCTAGTAGAATGAGCCGTAATTGTTTCAGGAGGCTGCTGTCCAGCAGTTTCATATGCCAGGCAGATGATACTCTTCAGCCAAAAAGAAAGAGGTAGCCGTAGCTTTCTGACCCCTACGCTTTCCAGAAAAAACAATGAATAATGAAGATGAGAGACGGAAGTCCTTAGTCGCCTGCAAGTTAAACTTCAAGGCACGGACCACGTCCAAGTTATGCAACAGACGCTCCTTCTTAGAAGGATTAGGACATAATGAAGGAACAACAATTTCCCGATTAATACTCTTATTTGAAACAACCTTAGGAATGAACCCGGGTTTGGTACGTAAAACCACCTTATCAGAATGAAAGATAAGATAAGGCGAGTCACAATGTAACGCTGAAAGCTCAGAAACTCTACGAGCAGAAGAAATAGCAACCAAAAATAAAACTTTCCAAGATAACTTAATATCTATGGAATGCATGGGTTCAAACGAAACCCCTTGAAGAACATTAAGAACTAAATTCAAACTCCAGGGTGGAGCAATTGGTCTAAATACAGGCTTAATTCTGGTTAGAGCCTGACAAAAAGACTGAACGTCTGGAACATCTGCCAAAAGTTTGTGTAGTAAAATTGACAAAACAGAGATTTGTCCCTTTAAGGAACTCACTGATAACCCTCTCTACAATCCTTCTTGGAGAAAAGACAGAATCCTGAGAATCCTAACTCTACTCCATGAGTAGCCTTTGGATTCACACCAAAAAAAGATATTTATGCCATATCTTATGATAGATCTTTCTAGTGACAGGCTTACGTGCCTGAATCAAAGTATCAATGACCGAAAAATCAGAGAACCCTCGCTTAGTTAAAATCAAGCGTTAAATCTCCAAGCAGTCAGTTGCAGAGAAACTAGATTTGGAAAGTGTTGGAAGGGTCCCTGAATGAGAAGGTCCTGACTCAATGGAAGCTTCCACGGCGGCAGAGAGGACATGTCCACTAGATCGGCATACCAATCCCTGCGAGGCCACGCAGGAGCAATTAGAATTACTGAAGCCCTCTCCTGTTTGATCCAAGCAATCACCCGGGGCAGGAGAGCAAACGGTGGATCCTTGTGGATGGGAACATGAAGGTATGCGTCCTGACTCAATGGAAGCTTCCACGGCGGCAGAGAGGACATGTCCACTAGATCGGCATACCAATCCCTGCGAGGCCACGCAGGAGCAATTAGAATTACTGAAGCCCTCTCCTGTTTGATCCAAGCAATCACCCGGGGCAGGAGAGCAAACGGTGGAAACACATAAGCTAGGTTGAACAACCAAGGCACTGCCAAGGCATCTATCAGTTCGGCCTGAGGATCCCTTGACCTGGATCCGTTTCTTGGAAGCTTGGCATTCTGACGAGATGCCAAAAGATCCAATTCTAGTCTGCCCCATCTGAGGATCAGAGTGGCAAAGACCTCCGGATGGAGTTCCCACTCCCCTGGATGAAACGTATGTTTGCTTAAAAAGTCCGCTTCCCAGTTATCCACTCCTGGGATGTAGATTGCTGACAGATAACAAGAGTGGGCCTCCGCCCACCGAATTATCTTGGATACTTCTGACATCGCTAAGGAACTCCTTTTTCCTCCCTGATGATTGATGTAAGCCACAGTCGTGATGTTGTCCGACTGAAAGCGAATGAATTTGGCCGAAGCCAACTGAGGCCAAGCCTGAAGCGCATTGAATATTGCTCTTAATTCCAGAATATTGATTGGAAGAAGTGACTCCGACTGAGTCCACACACCCTGAGCCTTAAGGGAATTCCAGACTGCACCCCAACCTAGAAGGCTGGCGTCCATCGTCACTATCACCCATGAGGGTCTGCGAAAGCACGTCCCTTGGGACAGATGATCCTGAGACAACCACCAAAGAAGAGAGTCTCGTGTCTCCTGATCCAGATCTATCTGAGGAGACAAATTTGCATAATCTCCATTCCACTGTCTGAGCATGCTCAGCTGTAGTGTTCTGAGATGAAAACGAGCAAACGGAATGATGTCCATTGCCGCCACCATCAATCCAATTACCTCCATGCACTGGGCCACAGATGGCCGAGGATTGGACTGAAGGGCTCGGCATGTATTCAGAATCTTTAACTTTCTGACCTCTGTCTAATAGATTCCATATCCATGAAAATTTTCTTGAGTTCCCAGGAAGGGAACCTTGGTCTGTGTAATTAATGAACTCTTTTCTAGATTCACCTTCCACCCGTGAGTCCTCAGAAAGGACAGGACCATGTCTGTATGAGACTTTGTCAGATGGTAAGACGACGTCTGGATCAGAATATTGTCCAGATAAGACGCCACTGCAATACCTCGCGGCCTGAGAACCGCCAGAAGGGACCCTAAAACCTTTGTGAAGATCCTGGGTGCTGTGGCCAACCCGAAGGGAAGAGCCACGAACTGAAAAAGTTTGTCCAGGAAGGCAAACCTTAGGAACTGATGATGATCCTTGTGGATGGGAACATGAAGGTATGCATCCTTCAAGTCCATGGTAGTCCTATATTGACCCTCCTGGATCAATGGCAGAATTGTTCGAATAGTCTCCATTTTGAAGGATGGGACTAAGAAACTTGTTTAGACTCTTTAGATCTAAAATGTTTCGAAACATGCCCTCCTTTTTGGGGACCACGAAAAGATTTGAGTAAAACCCCTGTCCCTGTTCCAGTCTAGGAACGGGACAAATTACTCCCATAGTAGAGAGGTCTTTTACACAACGTAAGAACGCCTCTCTTTTTGTCTGATCTGCAGACAATTGTGAAAGAAGAAACCTCCCCTTTGGGAGAGAACTTTTGAATTCCAGCTGATACCCTTGGGACACGATTTCCAGTGTCCAAGGATCCTGAACATCTCTTACCCAAGCCTGGGCAAAGAGAGAAAGTCTACCCCCTACTAGATCCAGTCCCGGATCGGGGGCCGCCCCTTCATGCTGTTTTGGTAGCAGCAGCGGGCTTCTTGGGTTGTTTACCCTTGTTCCAAGCCTGGTTGGGTCTCCAGACGGACTTGGCCTGAGCAAAATTCCCTTCCTGCTTGGTGGAAGAAGAGGGGACTCCTTTAAAGTTCCGAAAGGAACGAAAATTATTTTGTTTACCCCCCAGTTAAGCAGTTCTATCCTGAGGTAGGAGATGACCCTTACCTCCGGTAATGTCAGAAATGATCTTTTTCAAGTCAGGCCCGAATAGGGTTTTCCCTTTGAAAGGAATAGCCAAAAGCTTTGACTTAGATGACACATCAGCAGACCAAAATTTTAACCATAACACGCTAAAATAGCAAATCCGGCATTCTTAGCCGCCAACTTGCCAATCTGAAAGGCAGCATCTGTAATAAAAATTAGCCAGCTTAAGAGCCTTAATTCTGTCTAAAATATCCTCTAAAGGAGTCTCAGTCTTAAGAGACTCTTCTAAAGCATCAAACCAGAAGGCCGCCGGGATACCCGGTCTGTCCCATTCCCTCTTAATAATCTCAGAGATTCTCTTAGGAACCGGAAAAACATCAGTGTAAGCAGGTACCTCTAAGTATTTGTCCATTTTACACAATTTCTCTGGTGGTACCACAATAGAGTCACAGTCATCCAGAGTCGCTAAAACCTCCCGAAGTAACAGGCGGAGGTGTTAAAGCTTAAATCTAAAGGACATGATGTCCGAGTCCGTCTGAGGTAACGCACTTCCCGAATCGGAAAGTTCCCCTCAGACAGAAGTTCCCTGACCCCCAATTCAGATCCCTGGGAGGGTACATCAGAAATAGCTAACAAAGCATCAGAGGACTCAGTATTCATATTGACTTCTGTCCTACTGCGTTTGCCCTGTAACACTGGCAACTTAGATAATACCTCTGTAAGGGTAGTTGACATAACTGCAGCCATATCCTGCAGAGTAAATGAATTAGACGCGGTTGAAGAACCAGGCGTCGCTTGGGTGGGTGTTAAAGGTTGTGACGCTTGGGGAGAACGGAGACTGAGAATCATCCTTAGACACATTTTCTTTGCATAAAATCTGTGCTTTACATTGTAAGGCCCTCTCAGTACACGAGGGACAAAAAGTCAGAGGGGGTTCTAGTGGCATATAAACAAATAGAACAAGGAGTTTCCTCCTCAGTGTCAGACATGTTAAACAGACTAGCAATATTAGCAATAGTCATTCTTTGCTCTGAATTAAAATTATAGGCAAAAATGTTAATGCAAAAAAACTGTACTGCGCCTTTAAATTTTAAAAGTGCAACTATTTATCTGATATCTTCAATAAACGTGTTTGTGGCAATAAAAATTAGTTTAATGTGCCCAAAATACTCTATCAATATTGTATCCACTTGCTGAGATATGTAATAAACAATATAATATCAATTTTAACAGTTATTTATTTATTAACTTTAATTAGGCCCCTGCATCACAGCTGTGGCGCCTACCTGCCCCTGGAATACACTGCTGTTGTCTGATAAGCTTTAAAGACCCTTCGAAGGCTGAGACAACTTAGGCCCCACCGGAGCCCCAGATTCTGCTTCTGATGTGATCCGGATGATACTGCGCGTCCTGAGCTCGCAAAAATAGGCCCCGCCCACCGTGGGTGTAACTCTAACCTAAGACACGCATGGGTCGCAAGTAAAAACAAACATGTCGATCCACTTAAAAGATTAAGCCATGTGCCCTCTTGTATACACTGAAACATCGTAACACTGTACTCCCTCAGGCCAGTGATAAAATTAACAGCCCTTAAGCAAAACCGCAGCTCCCAGCGTCCAGACCTTGAATAAGCCTCAAAGATATATTTACATACTTTGGCAATCAGTATAAAGGGATTCCAGGTACACCATTTCCTTACATATAGTGCATACTGCTTACCCCTCCCCATATAGGGAAAAATGTAAGCCTGTTCTGATGCATCAAGTCTCCCCAGAAACAAAAGACTGAACATACCTCAATGCTGCTTGTAGCAAGACACCGTTCTCCACACTGAAGATCTTTCTTACACTACCTTCAGCTGCGCTGTGGGAACCATCATGGATCTTAGATAATGTTTGCTAAGATCATCAACATCAGGGCAGAAAATAAGATGTCTCCACTCCTTTTGGGAAGTAATAGACTGATGATTTCTCCCTGAGAAAAATAGTACTCACTGGCACCATTTTAAAATAAAAAACTTATTGATTGAAGAATCTAAACTAACACCTCACTTTACCTCTTCCTATTACTAACATAGGCAAAGAGAATGACTGGAGGTGGAGGGAAGGGAGGAGCTATATATATATATATATATATATATATATATATATATATATATATATATACAGCTCTGCTGTGGTGCTCTTTGCCACTTCCTGCTAGCAGGAGGTTAAATCCCACAAGTAAGGATGAAATCCGTGGACTCGTCATACCTTGTAAAAGAAAAGGAAATTTATTTTTACCTGATAAATTTGTTTCTTACACGATACGATGAGTCCACGGATTTCATCCTTACTTGTGGGATATCGCCTCCTGGTCAGCAAGAGGAGGAAAAGAGCAACCCAGCAGAGCTGTATATATAGCTCCTCCCTTGCCTCCCACTCCAGTCATTCGACCGAAGTTAGGAAGAAAAAGGAAAAGCCAAGGTGCAGAGGTGACTGAAGTTTATCAAAATTAAAGACCTGTCTTATAAAAAAAACAGGGTGGGCCGTGGATTCATCGTATCGTAAAAGAAACAAATTTATCAGGTAAGAATAAATTTCCTTTTCTTTTACAAGATACGACGAGTCCACGGATTTCCTTACTTGTGGGATACAATACCAAAGCTATAGTACACGGATGAAAAGGGAGGGACAAGACAGGGAACCTAAACGGAAGGCACCACTGCTTGAAGAACTTTTCTCCCAAAAACAGCCTTAGACGAGAAAAAAGTATCAAATTTGTAAAATTTGGAAAAAGTGTGAAGAGACAATCAAGTTGCAGCTTTGCAAATCTGTTCAACAGAAGCATCATTTTTGAAAGCCCATGAGGAAGCCACAGCCTTAGTGGAATGAGCCATAATTTGTTCAGGAGGCTGCTGTCCAGCAGTCTCATAAGCAAAATGGATGATTCTCTTCTTGGCTGAAGAGAGGTAGCCGTAGCTGTCTGACCTCTACGCTTCCCAGAAAACAACACAAACAGGGAAGACGATTGACGAAAATCCTTAGTGGCCTGTAAGTAAAACTTCAAAGCACGGACCACGTCCAAATTATGTAACAGCCGCTCCTTCTTAGAAGGATAAGGACACAAGGAAGGAACAACAATTTCCTGGTTAATATTTTTATTTGAAACAACCTTGGGAAGAAAAGCAGGTTTGGTACGTAACACCACCTTATCCGAATGAAAAATAAAATAAGGAGAATCACATTGTAATGCCGAAAGCTCATACTCTGCGAGCAGAAGAAATAGCAACCAAAAATAAAACTTTCCAAGATAACTTAAAGGGACATGAAACCCAATTTTTTTTCTTTCATGATTTAGAAAGAGCATGTCATTTTGAACAACTTTCTAATTTACTTCTATTATCTAATTTGCTTCATTCTCTTGATATCACTTGCTTAAAAGCATATCTAGATATGCTCAGTAGCTGCTGATTGGTTGCTGCACATAGAGGCCTTGTGTGATTGGCTCACACATGTGCATTGCTATTTCTTCAACAAAGGATATCTAAAGAATTGAGCAAATTAGATAATAGAAGTAAAGTGGAAAGTTGTTTAAAATTGCATGCCCTATCTGAATCATGAAAGTTTAATTTTGACTAGACTGTCCCTTTAATATCTAAGGAATGCATAGGTTCAAACAGAACCCCTTGAAGAACTTTAAGAACTAAATTCAAACTCCAAGGAGCAATTGGCCTAAACACAGGCCTGATTCTAGTCAGAGCCTGACAAAAAGATCTGGGACATCTGCCAGACGCTTGTGTAACAATATAGATAAAGCAGAAATCTGTCCCTTTAAGGAACTTGCTGACAACCCTTTCTCCAATCCTTCTTGGAGAAAAGACAAAATCCTGGGAATTCTAACCCTACTCCATGAGTAGCCCTTGGATTCGCACCAATAAAGATATTTACACCATATCTTATGGTAAATCTTTCTAGTAACAGGCTTACGTGCCTGAATCAAGGTATCTATGACCGAATCAGAAAACCCTCGCTTAGATAAAATCAAGCGTTCAATCTGCAAAGAAACTAGATTCAGATGATGGAAGGGTCCCTGAATGAGAAGATCTTTCCGCAATGGAAGCCTCCATGGTGGCTGAGATGACATGTCCACCAGATCGGCATACCAAGTCCTGCGAGGCCATGCAGGAGCGATGAGGATCACCGATGCCTTCTCCTTTTTAACTCGAGCAATCACCCGGGGAAGGAGAGCAAATGGAGGAAACACATAAGCTAGGCTGAAAGACCAAGGTACTGCCAAGGCATCTATCAGCTCGGCCTGGGGATCCCTGGACCCGTATTTCGGAAGCTTGGCATTCTGACGAGACGCCATAAGATCCAACTCCGACGTGCCCCATCTGAGAATCAGGTTGGCAAATATCTCCAGATGGAGTACCCATTCTCCCGGATGAAAGGTCTGTCTGCTCAGAAAATCCGCTTCCCAGTTTTCCACACCTGGAATGTGGATCGCGGACAGATAAGAGTGAGACTCTGCCCACTGAATTATCTTAGCTACTTCTGTCATCGCCAAGCAACTCCTTGTCCCTGCCTGATGATTGATGTAAGCTACAGTCGGAATGTCCGAATGGAATCTGATTAATTCGGCCGAAGCCAACTGAGGCCAAGCCTGAAGAGCATTGAATATTGCTCTGAACTCTAGGATATGTATGGGCAGGAGAGACTCCGTTCGAGTCCATAACCCCTGGGCCCTCAGGGAGTTCCAGACTGCTCCCCATCCTATCAGGCTGGCATCCGTTGTCACTATCACTCATGAGGGTCTGCGGAAGCATGTCCCCTGGGATAGATGATCAAGTGACAACCACCATAGAAGAGAGTCCCTTGCCTTCTGATCTAGATTTATTTGAGGAGACAAATTTGTATAATCTCCATTCCACTGACTGAGCATGCTCAGTTGCAGAGGTCTGAGATGAAACCGAGCAAACGGAATGATGTCCATTGCCGCTACCATCAATCCAATTACCTCCATGCACTGAGCCACTGACGGCTGAAGATTGGTCAGAAGTGCTCGGCATGTGTTCAGAATCTTTAATTTTCTGACCTCCGTCAAAAAGATTTTCATGGATTCGATTAGAGTTCCCAAGAAGGGAACCCTTGTCTGTGGAACTAGCGAACTCTTTTCCAGATTTACCATCCACCATGAGACTTTGCCAGTTGATCAGACGATGCCTGGATCAGAATATCGTCCAGATAAGGCGCCACTGCAATGCCCCGCGGTCTTAGAACCGCCAGCAGAGACCCCAGAACCTTTGTGAAAATTCTGGGTGCCGTGGCCAGACCAAAAGGCAGAGCCACGAACTGGAAATGATTGTCCAGAAAGGCAAACCTCAGGAACTTGTGATGATCTCTGTGGATAGGAACATGAAGATATGCATCCTTTAAATTCATGGTAGTCATAAATTGACACTCCTAGATCAATGGAAGAATGGTACAAATAGTTTCCATCTTGAAAGATGGAACTCTGAGAAACTTGTTTAGACTCTTGAGATCCAAGAAGTTCCATCTTTTTTGGGAACTACGAACAGATTGGAATAAAACCCCTGTCCCTGAATTGGAACGGGACAAATTACTCCCATGGAGGAGATGTCTCTTACACAGCGTAAGAACGCCTCTCTCTTTATCTGGTCTACAGACAATCGAGAAAGAAGAAACCTTCCTCTGGGGGAAGAATTTATGAATTCCAGCTTGTATCCCTGAGACACTATTTCTAATGTCCAGGGATACTGAACATCTCTTATCTAAGCCTGGATGAAGAAAGACAGTCTGCCCCCTACTAGATCCGGTCCTGGATCGGGGGCCAACTCATCATGCTGACTTAGGGGCAGCAGCAGGCTTCTTGGATTGTTTACCCTTGTTCCAAGACTGATTTGGTCTCCAGGTAGATTTGGCTGGCGAATAGTTACCTTCCTGTTTAGAAGAAGAGGAAGAGGGGGTTACCTTAAAGTTTCGAAAAGGCACGAAAATTACTCTGTCGACCCCTCTGTTTGGATTTCCTATCCTGAGGGAGGGAATGACCCTTACCTCCCGTGTTGTCAGAAATAATCTCCTTCAAGTCAGGCCCAAACAGAGTCTTCCCCTTGTAAGGAATAGCCAAAAGCTTAGATTTAGATGACACATCCGCAGACCAAAATTTTAACCATAAAGCTCTGCGTGCTAAGACGGAAAATCCTGAACTCTTACCCGCGAATTTGGTAATCTGAAAGGAAGCATCTGTAATAAAAGAATTAGCTAACTGAAGACCTTTAATTCTATCGTGTATTTCTTCCAAAGAAGTCTCAGTTTTAAGGGACTCTTCTAAAGCATCAAACCAAAAAGCAGCCGCAACTGTAACAATGCAGGCCGCCGGTTGCAATAGTAACCCCTGATGAACATAGATCTTTTTAAGGAGACCCTCCAATTTCTTATCCATAGGGTCTTTGAAGGCACAACTATCCTCGATAGGAATAGTAGTTTGTTTAGCCAAGGTAGAAATAGCTCCCTCCACCTTAGGGACCGTCTGCCAAGAATCCCTAATGGCATCAGCTATAGGGTACATTTTCTTGAAAACAGAAGGGGAGAATGGAATACCCAGTCTCTCCCATTCCTTAGCAATAATTTCCAAAGTTCTCTTAGGAACTGGGAAAACGTCAGAATAAGAAGGGACCTCTAAATATCTGTCCAACTTACTCAATTTCTCTGGAGGGACCACAATTGAATCACAGTCGTCCAGAGTCACCAAAACCTCCCGTAGTAACAGGCGGAGGTGTTCAAGCTTAAACCTGAGAGACATCACGTCCGAATCCGTCAGGGGCAATACACTTTCTGAGTCAGAAAGTTCACCCTCGGACAGAGCCTGCATACCCCCCCAATTCAGAGCCCTGGGAGGGTACATCGGAGATCGCCATCAAAGCATCAGAAGTTGCATGGATCACATGGGTCTTTTTCCTGCTGCGTTTGCCTTGAAGTACTGGCAAAGCAGATAACACCTCTGAAAGTGTAGATGACATAACTGCAGCAATATCCTGCAGAGTGATCGCAGCAGAAGCTGTCGAAGAACAAGGCGTCGCCTGAGCTAGCGGTAATGGCTGTGACGCTTGGGGAGAAAGTTGCGACATACTCTGAACCTCCTCAGCAGAATCCTGAGAAGCATCCGCTTTTGACAATTTTTTATTAAAGAAAATGTGTTCTCTAAACTGTAAAGTCCTTTCAGTGCATGATGGACAAAAAGTAACAGGGGGCTCCACATTGGCATTCAAACATAATGCACATGTAATGCTCTGAAGATCCATAATCATAAACAATTGTGATAGTGGTACTGCTAAATATACTCTCTCAAAAATATAAAAAAACAGCCTGATGAGACTGTTGATAAATCTAATGGGAAAAAAAACAGTGGAACTGATCCCAAAACGCATTTAACAAACCTTTATTTGTATTTTACAGCCCCAAATCAGTAGAAAAATAAAACTTTCAAATGCCTTAAAACTTAAACACCAGTGAATGTCGCCACAGATCCGCTACGGCGCCTACCTGTCCCCACGACACACTGACACAGACTGCAAGGCTCCCGGACGCTTAAGACCGCCTGCTCTATAACGACAACCATGCAGTCTCAGTAAGCGTCTGGAAAAGACGTCCTCTGCTGAGCTCCGATGTCGGAAGAAAATGCACGGCTTCTAGACACGTCCGATCTGAAGGGCGCAAAACTAACCCCGCCCCTCGTGGGCAGCAAGAAAGTGAGAGAACCTCTGGCAAAGAATCGACAAGCGATGGCCGGGAAAAAAAACAAGTGACCGCATCTTAGTATTCTCTGTACCTAAGACCGCTTGCCAGTACTGTTCACAGAAGCATAAAAAAGGAAATTTATGCTTACCTGATAAATTTATTTCTTTTACGATATGACGAGTTCACGGATTTCATCCTTACTTGTGGGATTAAATCTCCTGTTAGCAGGAAGTGGCAAAGAGCACCACATCAGAGCTGTATATATAGCTCCTCCCTTCCCTCCCCCTCCAGTCATTCAACCGAAGTTAGGAAGAGAAAGGAAAAGCCAAGGTGCAGAGGTGACTGAAGTTTAAGAAAAATAAATACATACCTGTCTTAGAAATGACAGGGTGGCCCGTGGACTCGTCATATAAAAGAAATAAATTTATCAGGTAAGCATAAATTTCCTTTTCTTTTACAAGATATGACGAGTCCACTGATTTCATCCTTACTTGTGGAATACAATACCAAAGCTACAGGACATGGATGAAAGGGAAGGACAAGACAGGAACCTAAACGGAAGGCACCACTGCTTGAAGAACCTGTCTCCCAAAAACAGCTCCAGAAGAAGCAAAAGTATCAAATTTGTAAAATTTGGAAAAAGTTTGAAGAGACGACCAAGTTGCAGACTTGCAAATCGGTTCAACAGAAGCATCATTTTTAAATGCCCATGAGGAAGCCACAGCCCTAGTAGAATGAGCCGTAATTCTTTCAGTAGGCTGCTGTCCAGCAGTCTCATATGCCAGACGGATGATACTCTTCAGCCAAAAAGAAAGAGGTAGCTGTAGCTTTCTGGCCCCTACGCTTTCCAGAAATAACAACAAATAATGAAGATTATTGACGAAATTCCTTAGTCGCCTGCAAGTAAAACTTCAGGGCACAGACCACGGCCAAGTTATGCAACAGACGCTCCTTCTTAGAAGAAAGGTTAGGACATGAAGAAGGGTTAGGACATAATGAAGGAACAACAATTTCCTGATTAATATTCTTATTAGAAACAACCTTAGGAAGGAAACCAGGTTTGGTACATAAAACCACCTTATCAGAATGGAAGATAAGATAAGGCGAGTCACATTGTAACGCTGAAAGCTCAGAAACTCTACGAGCAGAAAAAATAGCAACCAAAAATAAAACTTTCCAAGATAACTTAATATCTATGGAATGCATGGGTTCAAACGGAACCCCTTGAAGAACATTAAGAACTAAATTCAAACTCCAGGGTGGAGCAATTGGTCTAAATACAGGCTTAATTCTGGTAAGAGCCTGACAAAAAGACTGAACGTCTGGAACATCTGCCAAACGTTTGTGTAGAATTGACAAAGCAGAGATCTGTCCCTTTAAGGAACTCGCTGATAACCCTTTCTCCAATCCGTCTTGGAGAAAGGACAAAATCCTGGGAATCCTAACCCTACTCCATGAGTAGCCCTTGGATTCGCACCAATAAAGATATTTACGCCATATCTTATGGTAGATCTTTCTAGTAACAGGCTTACATGCCTGAATCAAAGTATCAATGACCGAATCAGAGAACCCCCGCTTAGATAAAATCAATCGTTCAATCTCCAAGCAGTCAGATGCAGAGAAACTAGATTTGGGTGTTGGAAGGGTCCCTGAATGAGAAGGTCCTGCCTCAATGGAAGCTTCCAACGGCAGCAGAGAGGACATGTCCACTAGATCGGCATACCAAGTCCTGCGAGGCCACGCAGGCGCAATTAGAATTACCAAAGCCCTCTCCTGTTTGATCCATGCAATCACTCGGGGAAGGAGAGCAAACGGTGGAAACGCATAAGCTAGGTTGAACTGCCAAGGCATCTATCAGTTCGGCCTGAGGATCCCTTGACCTGGATCCGTATCTTGGGAGCTTGGCATTCTGACGAGACGCCATCAGATCCAATTCCGATCTGCCCCATCTGAGAATCAGGGTGGCAAAAACCTCCGGGTGGAGTTCCCACTCCCCCGGATGAAACGTCTGCTTAAAAAGTCTGCTTCCCAGTTGTCCACTCCTGGGATGTAGATTGTGGACAAATAACAATAGTGAGCCTCCGCCCATGGAATTATCTTGGATACTTCTGTCATCGCTAAGGAACTCCTTATTCCTCCCTGATTGATGTAGGCCACAGTCGTGATGTTGTCCGACTGAAAACGGATGAATTTGGCCAAAGCCAACTGAGGCCAAGCCTAAAGCGCATTGAATATTGCTCTCAATTCCAGACTATTGATTGGAAGTAGACTCCGACCGAGTCCACACCCCCTGAGCCTTCCGGGAATTCCAGACCGCACCCCAGCCTAGTAGACTGGCGTCCGTTGTCACTATCACCCAAGAGGGTATGCGGAAACACGTCCCTTGGGACAGATGATCCGGTGACAAGCACCAAAGTAGTGAGTCTATTGTCTCCTGATCCAGACTTATCTGAGGAGACAAATTTGCATAACCTCCATTCCACTGCCCGAGCATGCACAGTTGTAGCTGTCTGAGATGAAATCGAGCAAACGGAATGATGTCCATTGCCGCCACCATCAATCCAATCACCTCCATGCACTGAGCCACTGATGGTCGAGGATTGGACTGAAGGGCTCGGCATTTATTCAGAATCTTTGACTCTGACCTCTGTCAGGAAAATTTTCATGGATATAGAATCTATCAGAGTTCCCAAGAAGGGAACCCTTGTCTGTGGAATTAGTGAACTCTTTTCTAGATTCACCTTCCACCCGCGAGTCCTCAGAAAGGACAGGACCATGTCTGTATGAGACTTTGTCAGATGGTAAGACGACGCCTGTATCAGAATATCGTCCAGATAAGGTGCCACAGCAATGCCCCGTGGCCTGAGAACTGCCAGAAGGGACCCTAGAACCTTCGTGAAGATCCTGGGTGCTGTGGCCAACCCGAAGGGAAGAGCCATGAAATGAAAATGTTTGTCCAGCAAGGCAAACCTTAGGAACTGATGATGATCCTTGTGGATAGTAATTTGAAGATATGCATCCTTCAAGTCCACGGTAGTCATGTATCGACCCTCCTGGATCAATGGCAGAATTGTTCGAATAGTCTCCATCTTGAAGGATGGGACTCTGAGAAACTTGTTTAGACTCTAAAATAGGTCGAAACGTGCCCTCTTTTTTGGGAACCACAAAGATTTGAGTGAAACCCGTCCCTGTTTCAGTATTGGAATGGGACGGATTACTCCCATAGTAGAGAGGTCTTTTACACAACGTAAGAACGCCTCTCTTTATCTGGTCTACAGACAGACAATCGTGAAAGAAGGAACCTCCCCCTTGGGAGAGAATTTTTGAATTCCAGTTGATACCCTTTGGACATGATTTCCAGTGTCCAGAGGTCCTGAACATCTCTTACCCAAGCCTGGGTGAAGAACGAAAGTCTGCCCTCTACTAGATTCGGTCCCTGATCGAGGGCTGCCCCTTCATGCTGTCTTGGTAGCAGCAGCGGGCTTCTTGGGTTGTTCACCCTTGTTCCAAGCCTGGTTAGGTCTCCAGACGGACTTGGTCTGAGCAAAATTCCCTTGCTGTTTAGCAGAAGAGGAGGAGGAAGAAGGGACTCCTTTGAAGTTCTGAAAGGAACGAAAATTATTTTGTTTCCCCCTCAGAAGATGACCTTTACCTCCCATAATGTCAAAAATGATTTCTTTCAAATCAGGCCCGAATAGGGTCTTTCCCTTGAAAGGGATAGCCAAAAGCTTTAATTTAGTTGACACATCAGCAGACCAAGATTTTAACCATAACGCTCTACGCGCTTAAATGGCAAATCCTGCATTCTTAGCCGCCAATTTGGCAATCTGAAAGGCGGCATCTGTAATAAAAGAATTAGAATTAAGGCTCTTAAGCTGGCTATCTAAAATATCCTCTAAAGGAGTCTCAGTCTTAAGAGACTCTTCTAAGGCATCAAACCAGAAGGCCGCCGCAGTGGTAACTGGCACAATGCAGGCCGTCTGTTGTAGGAAACCTTGATGAATAAACAACTTCTTTAGAAGACCATCCAATTTCTTATCCATCGGGTCATTGAAAGCAAAAACGGTCCTCAATAAGAATAGTTGTACGCTAAGCCAGGGTAAATATAGCTCCCTCCACCTTTCCAAGAGTCCCGCACAGTGTCAGATATGGGATACATTTTCTTAAAATTAGGAGAAGGTGAGAACGGGATACCCGGTCTGTCCATTCCCTCTTAATAATCTCCGAAATTCTCTTAGGAACCGGAAAAAACAGTGTAAGCAGGTACCTCTAAATATTTGTCCATCTTACACAATTTCTCTGGTGGTACCACAAGAGTCACAGTCATCTAGAGTCGCTAAAATCTACCGAAGTAACAGGCGGAGGTGTTCAAGCTTAAATCTAAAGGACATGCAGTCCGAATCAGTCTGAGGTAACACTTCCCGAATCGCAAAGTTACCCCTCAGACAGAAGTTCCCTGACCCCCAATTCAGATCCCTGTGAGGGTACATTGGAAAAGGCCAACAAAGCATCAGAGGACTCAGTATTCACATTGACTTCTGTCCTGCTGCGTTTGCCCTGTAACGCTGGCAACTTAGATAATACCTCTGTAAGGGTAGATGACATAACTGCAGCCATATCCTGCAGGGTAAATTAATTAGACACGGTTGAAGAACCCGGAGTCGCTTGGGTGGGCGTTAAAGGTTGTGACGCTTGGGGAGAATTAGGCGGCATACCCCGATTCTCCTCAGACTGAGAATCATCCTTAGACACACTTTCCTTAAATAAAACCTGCTCTTTACATTGTAAGGCCCTTGCAGTACATGAGGGACAAAAAGTAAGAGGGAGTTCCACAGCGGCATCTAAACACATAGAACAAGTAGTTTCCGCAAGTTCAGACATGTTAAACAGACTAGCAATAGCAATAATAGTTGTTTCATGTTTGATATATTGCACTCTGAAGTCAAACATAAATTAACAAATTTTAACTAAACAATGTACTGCGCCTTTAAATAATAAAAGCGCAACAATTTTTCTTTTATGATAAAAAAACGTTTTCGCCAAACAAACAATGCCTTATGTGCCCCAAATAGCTTAATAATATTGCACCACCTGTTAGGGTATATTATATCTCAATTTAAATTAGTTTTGACTAGCAACATTTTCTCAAATCTATCAAATATAATAATTCAGGCCCCTGCACCTCGCCACAGCTCTGCTGCGGCGCCTACCTGCACCCAGATCACCCTGAAGGAACGTTCTCAGCCTCTCTGTATTTTCGATTATCAAACACAGCTAGGCCCCACCGGAGCCTCAGGACCTTGCTGCCTATCTAGAAATCACACTGCGCAACGGAGCGTGTGAAAATAGGCCCCGCCCACTGTGGGTGTAACACTAGCCTAACCTAGACCCGCATGGGTACAGAAGAAAAAAAGAACATGTCAGTCCATAATTAGCCATGTGTCCCATATATACACACACAGCGCAGTAAGCGCATCACCATGTCAGACATCTCCTGTCAGCCAGCAGTCTAACACCAGAAAACCGAATCTCCCAGCGTCAGCCCACATATAACATTTTTTAAAAGTGACATACCAGTACACTATGAAATAAGCAGACATTTTTTTAAAGTGACATACCAGTACACTATGAAATAAGCAGATTTTTTTTTTTTTAAAGGGACATACCAGTACACTATGAAAGAAGTAGAATAACAGGGAATTCCAGGTACACCATTACTCCTATAGTGTATACTGATTACCCCTCCCCAGCTAGGGAATATTGTCAGCCTGTTCTGATGTAACAAGTCTCCCCAGAAACAAAAGACTGAACATACCTCAATGCTGCTTGTAGCATGACACCGTTATCCACACTGAAGATTTTTCTTTACACTACCTCCAGTTGCTCTGTGGGAACCATAAGGGATCTTAGATAACATTTGCTAAGATCATCAACATCAGGGTAGAACAAATAAAATCTCTCCACTCTTGGGAAGTTATAGACTGACAATTTCTCCCTGAGGAAAATAGTACTCACTGGCACCATTTTAAAATAAAAACACTTCTTGATTGAGGAATCTAAACTAACACCTCACTTTACCTCTTCCCATCACTAACACGGGCAGAGAGAATGACGGGGGGGGGAGGGAAGGGAGTAGCTATATATACACAGCTCTGCTGTGGTGCTCTTTGCCACTTCCTGCTAACAGGAGATTTAATCCCACAAGGATGAAATCCGTGGACTCGTCATATCTTGTAAAAGAAACACTGCCCCAGTAAAAACACTTATCCAAATCCCCAGCGTCAAGCAGCCTCTGAAATAAATGCATCGTCACAGTAGGAACCCAAGTTATTTTAAACAGTCCCACGATGTGACCCTTGTATGCTGTACTTCCAAGTGTCCCCTTGAAACACAGTACTAAGAGTAGCCCCTTACATAAGGTTTAATCCTCACTATATAATAGGCACCAACTACAGCCTATGCTGAGGTAAGAGTGTCCCAGAATATAACAGCTGCACGTACCTGAAAGCTGAGTGACAGCATGATCAGTCCCACATTCAAGAGGTCCTTATGTTCCCTCCTGTAGAGCTGTGGAGACATACAGGGTCTTAGTTAAAATATGCTAAGACCATCATCTGAAGGGCAGCACTCAGTATGGGAGGCACAGTGAGAAGTGAATCCCACCAGTTCCCATTGCTTTTAAGCCACCTTTTTAGCTCTACTCTAGAGACTGACAAGGAATACGGCTACACCCTGAGTAAAATAGCACTCATCTGTACCATTTCAGGCAAAGAGAATGACTGGGGTGGGAGGGAAGGGAGGAGCTATAAATACAGCTCTGCTGTGGTGCTCTTTGCCTCCTCCTGCTGACCAGGAGGCAATATCCCACAAGGATGTAATCCATGGACTCATTGTATCTTGTAATAGAATTTTTATATATATATATATATATATATATATATATATATATATATATATACACACACACACACATATAACATATACACACTTTAAACCCTTGAATGCCCAACATACACAGGTGTGATTTAACACCTTATTAGGGTAAGCATACAGTCGCCCTCCAAAAAGGTACATCTCAGTCAAAGCAATGTGTAAAAATACAAAACATTTTTACAGCACATGGTTACTTTATCTCCTTTAAAAATGGAAGTAAAACCCACATGTTGTCATGATTGACAGAATACAAATATAAACTCTGCAATTCACTTGGTATACTTTGTTGAAAAGTGTATTTAGGTAGGTGAAGCTATCTGCTGGTTGGTGGCTTCACATACAAACCCTCTTATCACTGGCTTACTAGCTAGCTTGCAGTGGTGCATTATTTCTCCTTCAATAAAGGATACCAAGAGACTAAAGCAAAATTAATAGAAATAGTTTAAAATTGTATGCTCTATTGTAGCAATATAATAGAGTTTACAAAGAACTCCTTAAAGTGATTGTAAAGTTGAATGATTTAAAGCCCAGAATTTAAAAATACTATTAAAAACATGGGCACTTTAAATTATTAAACTTTACATTTACGCTTTTTAAAAAATACTTATATTTTTTTTTACTGTTAACACACCAATAATCCTCGGCCCGCATCTCCTTCAGTATTGAGCAGATCAATTACAAAACTGGCTTTCTCCAAACGTTGTGTGCCCCCTTTGGCGTCCATCTCGTGAAGCAAACGACGATTGGAGGAAGCCAGATAGTCATCAATCTGCTAAATACTGAAGGAGATGTGGGTGGAGGATCGTTGTTTAAAGTAACAGAAAGGTAAGTATTTTTTAAAAAAACAAACAGAATTTATGCTTACCTGATAAATTTATTTCTCTTGTGATGCATCAAGTCCACGGATTCATCCATACTTGTGGGATTTATCCTGCTAACAGGTAGTGGCAAAGAGCACCACAGCAGAGCTGTATATATAGCTCCTCCCTTCCCTCCACCTCCAGTCATTCGACCGAAGTTAGGAAGAGAAAGGAAAAGCCAAAAGGTGCAGAGGTGACTGAAGTTTATAAAAATAAATACATACCTGTCTAGAAATGACAGGGTGGGCCGTGGACTCGTCATATCGTAAAATAAATAAATTTATCAGGTAAGCACAAATTTCCTTTTCTTTTAAAAGATATGACGAGTCCACGGATTTCATCCTTACTTGTGGGATACAATACCAAAGCTACAGGACACGGATGAAAGGGAGGGAGAAGACAGGAACCTAAATGGAAGGCACCACTGCTTTAAGAACCTTTCTCCAAAAAACAGCTTCAGAAGAAGCAAAATTATCAAATTTGTCAAATTTGTAAAAATTGTGAAGAGGCAACCAAGTTGCAGCCTTGCAAATCTGTTCAACAGAAGCATCGTTTTTAAATGCCCATGAGGAAGCCACAGCCCTGGTAGAATGAGCCGTAATTCTTTCAGGAGGCTGCTGTCCAGCAGTCTCATACGCCAGACGGATGATACTCTTCAGCCAAAAATGAAAGAGGTAGCCGTAGCTTTCTGACCTACGCTTTCCAGAAAAAAAAAAATGAGTAATGAAGATGATTGACGGAAATCCTTAGTCGCCTGCAAGTAAAACTTCAAGGCACGGACCACGTCCAAGTTATGCAACACACGATTCTTCTTAGAAGAAGGGTTAGGACATAAAGGAACAACAATTTCCTGATAAATATTCTTATTCGATACAACCTTAGGAAGGAAACCAGGTTTGGTACGTAAAACCACCTTATCAGAATGGAAGATAAGGCAAATCAAATTGTAACGCTGAAAGCTCAGACACTCTACGAGCCGAAGAAATAGCAACCAAAAACAAAAAACTTTCCAAGATAACTTAATATCTATGGAATGCATGGGTTCAAACGGAACCCCTTGAAGAACATTAAGAACTAAATTCAAACTCCAGGGTGGAGCAATTGGTCTAAACACAGGCTTGATTCTGGTCAGAGCCCGACAAAAAGACTGAACATCTGCCACATTTATGTAGTAAAATCGACAAAGCAGATACTTGTCCCTTTAAGGAACTAGCTGATAACCCTTTCTCCAATCCTTCTTGGAGAAAAGTCAGAATCCTGGGAATCCTAACTCTACTCCATGAGTAGCCCTCGGATTCCCACCAACAAAGATATTTACGCCATATCTTATGGTAGATCTTTTTAGTGACAGGCTTATGTGCCTGAATCAAAGTATCAATGACCGAATCAGAGAACCCCCGCTTAGATAAAATCAAGCGTTCAATCTCCAAGCAGTCAGTTGCAGAGAAACTAGATTTGGGTGTTTGAAGGGTCCCTGAATGAGAAGGCCCTGCCTCAATGGAAGCTTCCACGGCGGCAGAGAGGACATGTCCACTAGATTGGCATACCAAGTCCTGCAAGGCCACGCAGGAGCAACTATATCACTGAAGCCCTCTCCTGTTTGATCCGAGCAATCACCCGGGGAAGGAGAGCAAACGGTGGAAACACATAAGCTAGGTTGAACGACCAAGGCACTGCCAAGGCATCTATCAGTTCGGCCTGAGGATCCCTTGACCTGGATCTGTATCTCAGGAGCTTGGAATTCTGATAAGACGCCATCAGATCCAATTCTGGTCTGCCCCATCTGAGGATCAGAGTGGCAAAGACCTCCGGATGAAGTTCCCCTCCCCCGGATGAAACGTCTGTCTGCTTAAAAAGTATGCTTCGCAGTTGTCCACTCCTGGGATGTAGATTGCTGACAGATAACAAGAGTGGGCCTCCGCCCAACGAATTATCTTGGATACTTCTGACATCGCTAAGGAACTCCTTGTTCCTCCCTGATGATTGATGTAAGCCACAGTCGTGATGTTGTCCGACTGGAAACGGATGAATTTGGCCAAAGCAAACTGAGGCCACGCCTGAAGCGCATTGAATATTGCTCTTAATTCCAGAATATTGATTGGAAAGAGAGACTCCGACTGAGTCCACACACCCCAAGTCTTCAGGGAATTCCAGACTGCACCCCAGCCTAGTAGACTGGCGTCTGTTGTCACTGTCACCCATGAGAGTCTGTGGAAGCACATCCCTTGGGACAGATGATCCTGCCACAACCTCCAAAGAAGAGAGTCTCTTGTCTCCTGATCCAGGTCTATTTGAGGAGACAAATTTGCATAATCTCCATTCCACTGCTTGAGCATGCTCAGTTGTAGTGGTCTTAGATGAAAACGAGCAAACGGAATGATGTCCATTGCCGCCACCATCAATCCAATTACCTCCATGCACTGAGCCACTGATGGCCGAGGATTGGACTGAAGAGCTAGGCATGTATTCAGAATCTTTAACTTTCTGACCTTCGTCAGGAAAATCTTCATAGATATGGAATCTATTAGAGTTCCCAAGAAGGGAACCCTTGTCCGTGGAATTAATGAACTCTTTTCTAGATTCAGCTTCCACCCGTGAGTCCTCAGAAAGGACAGAACCATGTCTGCATGAGACTTTGTCAGATGGTAGGACGACGCCTGGATCAGAATATCGTCCAAATAAGACGCTACTGCAATGCTCCGCAGCCTGAGAACCGCTAGAAGTGACCCTAGAACCTTTGTGAAGATCCTGGGTGCCGTGGCCAACCCGAAGAGAAGGGCCACAAACTGAAAATGTTTGTCCAGAAAGGCAAACCTTAGGAACTGGTGATGATCCTTGTGGATAGGAATATGAAGATATGCATCCTTCAAGTCCACGGTAGTCATATATTGACCCTCCTGGATCAATGGCACAATTGTTCGCATGGTCTCCATATTGAAGGATGGGACTCTGAGAAACTTGTTTAGACTTTCTCTTGTGGTGTATCCAGTCCACGGATTCATCCATTACTTGTGGGATATTCTCCTTCCCAACAGGAAGCTGCAAGAGGATCACCCACAGCAGAGCTGTCTATATAGCTCCTCCCCTAACTGCCACCTCCCAGTCATTCTCTTGCAGCTCTCGACAAGGGAAGTAGCTAGAGAGATGTGGTTAATTAATGTAGTTTATCTTCAAACAAAAGTTTATTATTTTCAAATGGTACCAGAGTTGTACTATTTTGGCTTCAGGCAGAAAGGGAAGAAGAGTCTGTCTGAAGTTTTTTGATGATCTTAGCAGTTTGTAACTAAGGTCCACTGCTGTTCTCACACAAAACTGAAGAGATGGGTAACTTCAGCTGGGGGAATAGCGTGCAGGGTTTCCTGCTCTGCAGTATGTGCAGTTTTAATTTTTCTAGAGAGATGATAAGCTAGAAAATGCTGACAGTACCTGATTTATTTAAGGTAAGCCTGATAACAGTGATTTAATAACGACTGGTATCATGCTTGCTGTAAAGGGTAATATTTTTGTTATTTACTCTCATTACTTAATAGATATAACGTTTGCTTGATGCATATAAACGTTTACTACAAATGGTGATAAAACTTTATTCTGGGGCCCAGTTTTTCCACATGGCTGACTAGATTTTGCCTAGGGGTAGTTTTTTAAGGCCCTCTCACTGTGAGTACATGTTGGGAGGGGCCTATTTTCACGCCTTAATTGCGCAGTAGTTTTTGAGAGCTTCAGTGATTTTGATAGCTCCTTCGTGGCCACGCAGGACTTGGTATGCAGATCTGGTGGACATGTCATCCTTTCCACCATGGACTCTGCCGCTGAGGCAGGACCTTCTACTTCAAGGTCCCTTCAAACATCCAAATCTAATTTCTCTGCGTCTGACTGCTTGGAGATTGAACGCTTGATTTTATCAAAGCGTGGTTTTTCCGAGTCGGTCATTGATACCTTAATTCAGGCTCGAAAGCCTGTCACCAGGAAAATCTATCATAAGATATGGTGTAAATATCTTCATTGGTGTGAATCCAAGGGTTTCTCATGGAGAAAAGTCAGGATTCCCAGGATATTATCTTTTCTCCAAGAAGGATTGGAGAAGGGATTGTCAGCTAGTTCCTTAAAGGGACAGATTTCTGCTCTGTCTATTCTTTTGCACAAGCGTCTGGCAGATGTTCCAGACGTTCATGCGTTTTGTCAGGCTTTAGTTAGAATCAAGCCTGTGTTTAAACCTGTTGCTCCGCCATGGAGTTTAAATTTAGTTCTTAAAGTTCTTCAAGGGGTTCTGTTTGAACCTCTGCATTCCATAGATATCAAGCTTTTATCTTGGAAAGTTCTGTTTTTGGTAGCTATCTCTACGGCTCGAAGAGTTTCAGAGTTATCTGCTTTACAGTGTGATTCCCCTTATCTGATCTTCCATGCAGATAAGGTAGTTTTGCGTACCAAACCTGGGTTTCTTCCTAAGGTGGTATCTAATAAGAATATCAATCAGGAGATTGTGGTTCCGTCACTGTGTCCTAATCCTTCAAAGAAGGAACGTCTATTACACAATCTTGACGTGGTTCGTGCTTTAAAGTTTTATTTACAAGCTACTAAAGATTTTCGTCAAACATCTGCATTGTTTGTTGTCTACTCTGGACAGAGGAAAGGCCAAAAGGCTTCAGCAACTTCTTTCTTTTTGGTTAAGAAGTATAATCCGCTTATCTTATAAATCTGCTGGCCAGCAGCCTCATGAAAGAATTACAGCTCATTCCACTAGAGCGGTGGATTCCACATGGGCTTTTAAAAATGAGGATTCTGTTGAACAGATTTGTAAGGCGGCAACTTGGTCTTCGCTTCATACTTTTTCTAAATTCTACAAATTTGATACTTTTGCTTCTTCACAGGATATTTTTGGGAGAAAGCTCTTACAGGCAGTGGTGCCTTCCGTTTAAGCTCCTGCCTTGTCCCTCCCTTCATCCGTGTCCTATAGCTTTGGTATTGGTATCCCACAAGTAATGGATGAATCCGTGGACTGGATACACCTTACAAGAGAAAACAAAATTTATGCTTACCTGATAAATTTATTTCGCTTGTGGTGTATCCAGTCCACGGCTCGCCCTGTCATTTTAAGGCAGGTATTTTTTATTTTTAAACTCCAGTCACCACTGCACCCTATAGTTTCTCCTTTCTCTTGCTCGTCTTCGGTCGAATGACTGGGAGGTGGCAGTTAGGGGAGGAGCTATATAGCTGTGGGTGATCCTCTTGCAGCTTCCTGTTGGGAAGGAGAATATCCCACAAGTAATGGATGAATCCATGGACTGGATACACCACAAGAGAAATAAATTTATCAGGCAAGCATAAATTTTGTTTTTTCAATCTAAAATAGGACGAAACGTGCCCTCTTTTTTGGGAACCACAAAGAGATTAGAGTAAAATACCTGCCCCTGTTCCAGTATGGGAACGGGACGAATTACTCCCATAGTAGAGAGGTCTTTTACAACGTAAGAACGCCTCTCTTATCTGGTCTACAGACAATCTCGAAAGAAGAAATCTCCCCCTTGGAGAACTTTTGAATTCCAGTTGATACCCTTGGGACAATATTTCCAGTGTCCAAGGATCCTGAACATCTCTTACCCAAGCCTAGATAAAGAAAGAAAGTCGCCCCTTCATGCTGTCTTGGTAGCAGTAGCGGGCTTCTTGGGTTGCTTACCTTTGTTCCAAGCCTGGTTGGGTCTCCAGACAGACTTGGCCTGAGTAAAATTCCCTTCCTGCTTGGCGGAAGACGAGGAGACTCCTTTAAAGTTCCGAAAGGTCAAAAAATATTTTGTTTCCCCTTCAGTTTAGCAGGTCTATCTGGAGGAAGGAGATCACCCTTACCTCCAGTAATGTCAGAAATGATTTCTTTCAAGTAAGGCCCGAATAGGGGTTTTCCCTTGAAAGGAATAGCCAAAAGCTTTGACTTAGAGGATACATCAGCAGACCAAGATTTTAACCATAACGCTCTACGCGCTAAAATGGCAAATCCAGCATTCTTAGCCACCAATTTGGCAATCAGAAAGGCGGCATCTGTAATAAAAGAATTAGCCAGCTTAAGAGCCTTAATTCTATCTAAAATATCCTCTAAAGGAGTCTCAGTCGTAAGAGACTCTTCTAATGCATCAAACCAGAAGGCCGCCGCAGTGGTAACTGGTACAATGCAGGCCGTCGGTTGTAAAAGGAACCCCTGATGAATAAACTGTTTCTTTAGCAGACCCTCCAATTTCTTATCCATAGGGTCTTTGAAAGCACAACTGTCCTCAATAGGAATAGTTGTACGCTTAGCCAGGGTAGATATAGCTCCCTCCACCTTAGGGACTGTCTGCCAAGAGTCCCGAACAGTGTCAGCTGTGGGAAACATCTTTTTAAAATTAGGGGACAGAGAGAACGGGATACCTGGTCTGTCCCATTCCCTCTTAATAATCTCCAAAATTCTATAAGGAACCAGGAAAACATCAGTGTAAACAGGTACCTCTAAGTATTTGTCCATCTTACACAATTTCTCTGGTGGTACCACAATAGAATCACAATCATCCAGAGTCGCTAAAACCTCCCGAAGTAACAGACAGAGGTGTTCAAGCTTAAATCTAAAGGACATGACGTCCAAGTCCGTCTGAGGCAAGACACTTCCCGAGTCGGAAAGTTCCCCTCAGACAGAAGTTCCCTGACCCCCAAAATCAGATCCCTGTGAGAGTACATAGGAAATAGCCAACAAAGCATCAGAGGACTCAGTATTCACTTCTATCCTGCTGCGTTTGCCCTGTAACACTGGCAACTTAGATAATACCTCTGTAAGGGTAGTTGACATAACTGCAGCCATATCCTGCAGAGTAAATGAATTAGATGCGGTTGAAGAACCCGGCGTCGCTTGGGTGGGCGTTAAAGGTTGTGAAGCTTGGGGAGAATTTGGCGGCATATCCTGATTCTCCTCAGACTGAGAATCATCCTTAGGCACACTTTCTTTACATAAAATATGCTTTTTACATTGTAAGGCCCTTTCAGTACACGAGGGACACCAAGTAAGAGGGGGTTCCACAATGGCATCTAAACACATAGAACAAGTAGTTTCCTCAAGTTCAGACATGTTAAACAGACTAGCAATAATAGTCGTTCTTAACTTAAAATATTGAGCTCTGATTTCAATTATATAAACAAACATAAGACAAAAAATGTGTACTGCGCCTTTAAATAATAAAAGCGCAACAATGTTTCGGTTAACTGCAATTATGGCAAAAACATAATTTATGTAAGAACTTACCTGATAAATTAATTTCTTTCATATTGGCAAGAGTCCATGAGCTAGTGCCGTATGGGATATACATTCCTACCAGGAGGGGCAAAGTTTCCCAAACCTCAAAATGCCTATAAATAAACCCCCCCACCACACCCACAATTCAGTTTAACCAATAGCCAAGAAGTGGGGTGATAAGGAGCGAAAGCATCAACAAGGAATTGGAATAATTGTGCTTTATACAAAAAAATCATAACCACCATAAAAAGGGTGGGCCTCATGGACTCGTGCCAATATGAAAGAAATGAATTTATCAGGTAAGTTCTTACATAAATTATGTTTTCTTTCAAGTAATTGGCAAGAGTCCATGAGCTAGTGACGTATGGGATAGCAAATACCCAAGATGTGGAACTCCACGCAAGAGTCACTAGAGAGGGAGGGATAAAAATAGACAGCTAATTCCGCTGAAAAAAGAATCCACAAACCAAATCAAAAAGTTTTAATCTTATAATGAAAAAAACTGAAATTATAAGCAGAAGAATCAAACTGAAATAGCTGCCAGAAGAACTTATCTACCAAAAACTGCTTCTGAAGAATAGAAAACATCAAAATGGTAGAATTTAGTTAAAGTATGCAAAGAAGACCAAGTTGCTGCTTTGCAAATCTGATCAACAGAAGCTTCATTCTTAAAAGCCCAGGAAGTAGAAACTGACCTAGTAGAATGAGCCGTAATCCTCTGAGGTGGGGATTTACCCGACTTCACATAAGCGTGATGAATCTAAAGTTTTAACCAAGAAGCCAAAGAAATAGCAGCTTTCTGACCTTTCTTATGACCAGAAAAGATAATAGACTAGAAGTCTTTCTGAAATCTTAAGTAGCTTCAACATAATATTTCAAAGCTCTTACCACATCCAAAGAATGCAAAGATCTTTCAGAGATAGCAATGTTGACTTAGAAGTCATATCAGGGTTCCAAGATTTAAGCCATAAAGCTCTTCTAGCTAAAATAGCTAAAGACATATACCTGACATCAATTCTAATGACATAAAAAATGGCATCACAAATGAAACTATTAGCATGTTGAAGAAGCTTAAAGGGACACTGAACCCAAATTTTTCTTTTGTAATTCAGAAAGAGCATGCAATTTTAAGCAACTTTCTAATTTACTCCTATTATCAATTTTTCTTCGTTCTCTTGCTATCATTATTTGAAAAAGAAGGCATCTAAGCTTTTTTTTGGTTTCAGTACTCTGGACAGCACTTTTTATTGGTGGATGAATTTATCCACCAATCAGCAAAGACAACCCAGGTTGTTCACCAAAAATGGGCCGGCATCTAAACTTACATTCTTGCATTTCAAATAAAGATTCCAAGAGAATGAAGAAAATTTGATAAAAGGAGTAAATTAGAAAGTTGCTTAAAATTCCATGCTCAATCTGAATCACGAAAGAAAAATTTTGGTTACAGTGTCCCTTTAACAATGCTATACACATTATGATATGGTACGTGTTGCGCTAAAACCTCCAACCAAAAAGTTGAAGCTACAGCAACATCAGCCAAAGAAATAGCAGGCCTAAGAAGATTACCTGAACAGAAATAAGCCTTCCTTAGAAAAGATTCAAGCTTCCTATCTAAAGGATCTTTAAAAGAAGTACTATCTGCCATAGGAATAGTAGTACGTTTAGCAAGAGTAGAGATAGTCCCATCAACTTTGGAGATTTTTTCCCAAAACTCCAATCTATCAGCCGGCAAAGGGTACAGTCTCTTAAACTTTAAAGAAGGAGTAAATGAAGTACCCAAACTATTCCATTCCCTAGAAATTACATCTGAAATATCATCAGGAACTGGAAAAACCTCTGGAATAACTACATGGGGTTTAAAAACTGAATTTAAACGTTTACTGGTTTTAATATCAAGAGGACTAGACTAATCCATATCTAATGCAATTAACACCTCTTTTAGTAAAGAACGAATAAACTCCATCTTAAATAAATATGAAGATTTGTCAGTGTCAATATCTGAGGCAGAATCTTCTGAACCAGATAGATCCTCAGAGATAGATAAATCAGAATGTTGGTGGTCATTTAAAAATTCATCTGATTTATGAGAAGTTTTAAAAGACCTTTTACGTTTATTAGAAGGTAGTATAAAAGACAGATCCTTCTGAATAGAATTAGAAACAAATTCTCTTACATTAACAGGAATATCCTGAACATTAGATGTTGAAGGAACAACAACAGGTAATGGACTACTACTAATGGAAATATTATCAGCTTTCGAAAGTTTATCATGACAACTAACACAAACTACAGCCGGAGGAACTTTTACCACAAGTTTACAACAAATGGTAGAACAGACATCAGGCAGCAGCTTTCCAGAAGTAGATTCTGATACAGGGTCAAATTGCGACATCTTGCAATATGTAATAGAAAAAACAACATATAAAGCAAAATTATCAAATTCCTTAAATGACAGTTTCAGGAATGGGAAAAAATGCAAACAGAACAAGCCTCTAGGAACCAGAAGCAAAAAGAAACTGAGACCTAAATAATGTAAAAAAAAAAAAACTGGCGCCAAGTATGACGCCCACAATTGACAAATTTTTTGGTGCCAAAAACGTCTGCAACAAACATGAGCGTCATAGATGACGCAACTACGTGAAAACTCTCGGCGTCAACCACAACGCTGGAAATGACGTCATAAACGTCAACAAACGTAATTTTCGCACCAAAAATGACGCAATCAAGTCTAGCATTTTTGCACCTGTGAGCCTAACAGCCCGCAATTTAGAAAGAAAAGTCAATTTGAAAAATTTTCAGGTAAGAAAAAACAGAATTTATGCTTACCTGATAAATTACTTTCTCTTGCGGTGTATCCAGTCCACGGATTCATCCTTACTTGTGGGATATTCTCATTCCCTACAGGAAGTGGCAAAGAGAGCACACAGCAGAGCTGTCCATATAGCTCACCCTCTAGCTCCGCCCCCCAGTCATTCGACCAACGGTTAGGAGAAAAAGGAGAAACCATAGGGTGCAGAGGTGACTGTAGTTTAAACAAGAAATTTTAACCTGACTTAATTGCCAGGGCGGGCCGTGGACTGGATACACCGCAAGAGAAAGTAATTTATCAGGTAAGCATAAATTCTGTTTTCTCTTGCAAGGTGTATCCAGTCCACGGATTCATCCTTACTTGTGGGATACAAATACCAAAGCTTTAGGACACAGATGAAGGGAGGGAACAAGACAGGTAACCTAAATGGAAGGCACCACTGCTTGCAAAATCTCTCTCCCAAAAATAGCCTCCGAAGAAGCAAAAGTATAGAATTTGTAAAATTTGGCAAAAGTATGCAGTGAAGACCAAGTCGCTGCCTTACAAATCTGTTCAACAGAAGCCTCATTCTTGAAAGCCCATGAAGAAGCCACAGCTCTGGTGGAATGAGCTGTAATTCGTTCAGGAGGCTGCTGCCCAGCAGTCTCATAAGCCAATCGGATGATGCTTTTCAGCCAGAAGGAAAGAGAGGTAGCAGTCGCTTTCTGACCTCTCCTCTTACCAGAATAAAACAGGGATGATGTTTGTCTGAAATCTTTAGTTGCTTGTAAATAGAATTTCAAAGCACGGACCACATCAAGATTGTGTAAAAGCCGTTCCTTCTTAGAAGCTGGATTAGGACACAGGGAAGGAACAATAATTTCCTGGTTAATATTCTTATTAGAAACCACCTTAGGAAGAAAACCAGGTTTGGTACGCAAAACTACCTTATCTGCATGGAACACCAGATAGGGTGAATTACACTGCAAAGCAGACAATTCTGAAACTTTTCGAGAAGAAGATATAGCTAGCAAAAACAAAACTTTCCAAGATAATAACTTAATATCTATGGAATGTAAAGGTTCAAACGGAACCCCTTGAAGAACTGAAAGAACTAAATTTAGACTCCATGGAGGAGCCACAGGTCTATAAACAGGCTTGATTCTGACTAAAGCCTGTACAAACGCTTGAACGTCCGGTACTTCTGCCAGACGCTTGTGTAAAAGGATAGCAGAGCGGATATCTGTCCCTTTAAGGAACTAGCTGACAAACCTTTCTCCAATCCTTCTTGGAGAAAAGACAATATCCTTGGAATCCTAATCTTACTCCACGAGTAACCCTTGGATTCACACCAAAAAAGATATTTCCGCCATATCTTATGGTAAATTTTCCTGGTGACAGGCTTTCTAGCCTGGATCAGAGTATCTATGACTGATTCAGAGAAACCACGCTTGGATAGAATTAAGCGTTCAATCTCCAAGCAGTCAGCTGCAGAGAAAGATGCTTGAATGGACCCTGTATTAGAAGATCCTGCCTCGTTGGCAGTGTCCATGGTGGGACAGATGACATGTCCACTAGGTCTGCATACCAAGTCCTGCGTGGCCACGCAGGCGCTATCAGAATTACCTAAGCCTTCTCCTCTTTGATTCTGGCTACCAGCCGAGGGAGAAGGGGAAACGGTGGAAAGACATAAGCTAGACTGAAGGCCCAAAGCGCTACCAGAGCATCTATCAATGCCACCTTGGGGTCCCTGGACCTGGATCCGTAAAGAGGAAGTTTGGTGTTCTGACGAGACGCCATCAGATCCAATTCAGGAATGCCCCAAAGCTGGGTCAGCTGGGCAAAAACCTCCGGGTGGAGTTCCCACTCCACCGGGTGAAAAGTCTGACGACTTAGGAAATCCGCTTCCCAGTTGTCTACTCCTGAGATGTGAATTGCAGATAGATGGCAAGAGTGATCCTTCGCCCACCTGATTATTTTGGTTACTTCCTTCATCGCTAAGGAACTCTTTGTTCCTCCCTGATGATTGATGTATGCTACAGTCGTGTTGTTGTCCGACTGAAATCTGATGAATTTGGCCGCCGCTAGCTGAGGCCATGCCTGGAGCGTGTTGAATATCGCTCTCAGTTCCAAAATGTTTATCGGGAGAAGAGACTCTTCCCGAGACCATAGGCCCTGAGCTTTCAGGGAGTCCCAGACCGCACCCCAGCCTAACAGACTGGCGTCGGTCGTTACAATGATCCACTCCGGTCTGCGGAAGCACATTCCCTGAGACAGGTGATCCTGAGACAACCACCAGAGAAGAGAATCTCTGGTTTTCTGGTCCAGTTGGATTTGAGGAGACAAATCTAGATAATCCCCATTCCACTGTTTGAGCATGCACAATTGCAGTGGCCTGAGATGAATTCGAGCAAAAGGGACTACGTCCATTGCTGCTACCATTAATCTGATTACCTCCATGCACTGAGCTACAGATGGCCGAAGAATAGAATGAAGAGCTCGGCAAGTAGTTAAAAGCTTTAACCTTCTGACCCCCGTCAGAAATATTTTCATTTCTACCGAGTCTATTAATGTTCCCAGGAAGGGAACCCTTGTGAGCGGGGACAGAGAACTTTTTTCGGTGTTCACCTTCCACCCGTGAGACTTTAGAAAGGCCAGAACAATCTCCGTATGAGCCTTGGCTCTGGGGAAAAAAAGACGACGCCTGTATTAAGATGTCGTCCAGATAAGGTGCTACTGCAATGCCCTGCGGTCTTAGTACCGCTAGAAGGGACCCTAGAACCTTTGAGAAAATTCTGGGAGCGGTGGCCAACCCGAAGGGAAGGGCCACGAACTGGTAATGCTTGTCCAGAAAGGGGAACCTTAGGAACTGATGGTGATCTTTGTGGATAGGAATATGAAGGTAAGCATCCTTTAGATCCACGGTAGTCATATATTGACCTTCCTGGATCATCGGTAAGATTGTCCGAATGGTCTCCATTTTGAATGAGGAATTTGTTTAGAATTTTTAGATCCAGGATTGGCCTGAAAGTTCCTTCCTTTATCCTTACCCTCTTGCTTTGCGGTTGCAGAGGTTGAAGCAGGACCGCTCCTGAAGTTGCGAAAGGAACGAAAATTAGCCTTGTTTTTAGCCTTAAAAGGCCTATCTTGCGGGAGGGCATGGCCCTTTCCCCCAGTGATTTCCGAAATAATCTCTTTCAACTCGGGCCCGAAAAGGGTCTTTCCCTTGAAAGGAATATTTAGTAATTTTGTTTTGGACGATACGTCGGCCGACCATGACTTGAGCCAAAGTGCTCTGCGCGCCATAATGGCAAAACCAGAATTTTTCGCCGCTAACTTAGCTAGTTGCAAAGCGGAATCAGTGATAAAAGAATTAGCCAGTTTTACAGCATTAATTCTATCCATGACCTTGTCATATGAAGCCTCCCTCTGGAGCGACTCCTCCAGCGCCTCAAACCAAAAAGCCGCTGCAGTAGTTACAGGAATAATGCAGGCAATAGGTTGGAGAAGGAAACCTTGTTGAACAAATATTTTCTTTAGTAAACCTAATTTTTTGACCATAGGATCTTTAAAAGCACAACTGTCTTCAATTGGTATGGTTGTGCGCTTGGCTAGTGTTGAAACTGCCCCCTCTACCTTAGGGACCGTCTGCCACGCGTCCCGCCTGGGATCAGTTATGGGGAACATTTTCTTAAAGATGGGGGGGGGGAACAAAAGGTACACCTGGTCTCTCCCATTCCCTAGCAACAATATCCGCCACCCTCTTAGGGATCGGAAACGCATCATTGTATACAGGGACTTCTAGATATTTGTCCATTTTACACAATTTCTCTGGGACCACCATAGGGTCACAATCATCCAGAGTTGATAAAACCTCCCTAAGCAATACGCGGAGGTGTTCCAATTTAAATTTAAACGCTAGTGAATCTGATTCTGCCCGCTGAGAAACCTTTCCTGAGTCAGAAATTTCTCCTTCAGACATCACATCCCTCGCCCCTACTTCAGAGTGTTGTGAGGGTACATCAGATAAACCTCCCAAAGCTTCCGACTGCTCCTCATCTGTTCTTAAAACAGAGCTATCTCGCTTTTTAGGGAAAACTGGCAGTTTGGATAGAAAGGCCACAAGGGAATTATCCATGACTGTTGCTAGTTGTTGCAATGTAATAGGTGCCAATGCACTAGAGGTACTAGGTATCGCTTGAGCGGGCGTAACTGGTGATGACACATGGGGAGAGGAAGGCGGACTATCCTCATTACCTTCAGTCAAAGAATCATCTAGGGCTATATTTTTAAGTGACACAATATGATCTTTAAAGTGTATAGACACATTAGTGCACTTGGGACACATTTTGAGTGGGGGTTCCACCATGGCTTCTGAACACAGAGCAAGGCTTTTCCTTAGTGTCAGACATGTTTAACAGATTAGTATTATACACAAGCAGGCTTGGAAAAACACTTTATCAAGTAAAAAACACTATTTGCAATAAATGGTACTGTGCCTTTAAGAAAATAAAAGCACACACAATTTTACAAAACGGTGAAAAATGAACAAATCTTTTTAAATTTTTACAGTATGTGCCTAATGCTTCGACATGATTGCACAGCAAGTTTCAGCCTGATTAACCCTTTCATGCCCAAACCGGAGCCGCCTAAAGCAAACAACCGGTTAATAAACTACAGCACCTTGCCACAGCAGCCTGCTGTGGCCCTACCTTCCCTTAAGGATTGGATTTGAGAAAAGCAAGCCTCTTGAAGTCCTCAAGCAGCCTCTGGACCCATGTGAAGCAGCATGCAAAGAAATCTGTCTGAATAAACTGCAACTGAGGCGCAAAATTAGGCCCCTCCCACTCCGGAGCTGTGGGGCCTTCAGAACCCAATTTAGGTGACTAAAAATAATGCCATGTGGAATAAAACCCCAAATAAACACACCAAAAGTGCTTTAAAAGTGTCAAATTTGAGTATTTTGTTAAATAAAATAATCAATTGCCCTGTAAAAGTGTTAACCAGTCTATTGAGCCCTCTTAAATAAGCCTCTAGTTCTATACTAAGTCTCAGAACATGGCTTACCCTTCCCACATGGGGATTCTCGTCAGTCTTCTAGCATTATCTCGTCTTGACTAGAAAAAAAATGACTGAAACATACCTCAAAGCAGTTAAGCCTGCAAACTGTTCCCCCCAACTGAAGTTTTCTGGTACTCCTCAGTCCTGTGTGGGAACAGCAAAGGATTTTAGTTACAACATGCTAAAATCATTTTCCTCAGCAGAATTCTTCATCACATTTCTGCCAGAGAGTAAATAGCACAAACCAGTACTATTAAAAAATAAACTTTTGATTGAAGATATAAAACTACAAATCTAACACCACATTCACTTTACCCTCCCGTGGAGATACCCCGTCTGTTAGAGCGGCAAAGAGAATGACTGGGGGGGCGGAGCTAGAGGGGGAGCTATATGGACAGCTTTGCTGTGTGCTCTCTTTGCCACTTCCTGTAGGGAATGAGAATATCCCACAAGTAAGGATGAATCTGTGGACTGGATACACCTTGCAAGAGAAAAACGTATTCATATGCATTTCCCAAAAAATGAAACTGACAGTCTGAATGAAGGAAATATACTGATTAACCTGAATCATGGCAAATATAAGTATAAAACATATATTTAGAACTTTACATATAAAGTGCCAAACCATAGCTGAGTGTGTCATAAATAAAATAAGACATACTTACCAAAAGACACTCATCTACATACACTGTGTGCAGAATTATTAGGCAAATGAGTATTTTGACCACATCATCCTCTTTATGCATGTTGTCTTACTCCAAGCTGTATAGGCTCGAAAGCCTGCTACCAATTAAGCATATTAGGTGATGTGCATCTCTGTAATGAGAAGGGGTGTGGTCTAATGACAACACCCTATATCAGGTGTGCATAATTATTAGGCAACTTCCTTTCCTTTGGCAAAATGGGTCAAAAGAAGGACTTGACAGGCTCAGAAAAGTCAAAAATAGTGAGATCTTGCAGAGGGATGCAGCACTCTTAAAATTGCAAAGCTTCTGAAGCGTGATCATCGAACAATCAAGCGTTTCATTCAAAATAGTCAACAGGGTCGCAAGAAGCGTGTGGAAAAACCAAGGCGCAAAATAACTGCTCATGAACTGAGAAAAGTCAAGCGTGCAGCTGCCAAGATGCCACTTGCCACCAGTTTGGCCATATTTCAGAGCTGCAACATCACTGGAGTGCCCAAAAGCACAAGGTGTGCAATACTCAGAGACATGGCCAAGGTAAGAAAGGCTGAAAGACGACCACCACTGAACAAGACACACAAGCTGAAACGTCAAGACTGGGCCAAGAAATATCTCAAGACTGATTTTTCTAAGGTTTTATGGACTGATGAAATGAGAGTGAGTCTTGATGGGCCCGTGGCTGGATTGGTAAAGGGCAGAGAGCTCCAGTCCGACTCAGACGCCAGCAAGGTGGAGGTGGAGTACTGGTTTGGGCTGGTATCATCAAAGATGAGCTTGTGGGGCCTTTTCGGGTTGAGGATGGAGTCAAGCTCAACTCCCAGTCCTACTGCCAGTTTCTGGAAGACACCTTCTTCAAGCAGTGGTACAGGAAGAAGTCTGCATCCTTCAAGAAAAACATGATTTTCATGCAGGACAATGCTCCATCACACGCGTCCAAGTACTCCACAGTGTGGCTGGCAAGAAAGGGTATAAAAGAAGAAAATCTAATGACATGGCCTCCTTGTTCACCTGATCTGAACCCCATTGAGAACCTGTGGTCCATCATCAAATGTGAGATTTACAAGGAGGGAAAACAGTACACCTCTCTGAACAGTGTCTGGGAGGCTGTGGTTGCTGCTGCACGCAATGTTGATGGTGAACAGATCAAAACACTGACAGAATCCATGGATGGCAGGCTTTTGAGTGTCCTTGCAAAGAAAACATAATTTATGTAAGAACTTACCTGATAAATTCATTTCTTTCATATTAGCAAGAGTCCATGAGCTAGTGACGTATGGGATATACATTCCTACCAGGAGGGGCAAAGTTTCCCAAACCTCAAAATGCCTATAAATACACCCCTCACCACACCCACAATTCAGTTTAACGAATAGCCAAGAAGTGGGGTGATAAAAAAGTGCGAAAGCATATAAAATAAGGAATTGGAATAATTGTGCTTTATACAAAATCATAACCACCACAAAAAAGGGCGGGCCTCATGGACTCTTGCTAATATGAAAGAAATGAATTTATCAGGTAAGTTCTTACATAAATTATGTTTTCTTTCATGTAATTAGCAAGAGTCCATGAGCTAGTGACGTATGGGATAATGACTACCCAAGATGTGGATCTTTCCACACAAGAGTCACTAGAGAGGGAGGGATAAAATAAAGACAGCCAATTCCTGCTGAAAATAATCCACACCCAAAATAAAGTTTAACGAAAAACATAAGCAGAAGATTCAAACTGAAACCGCTGCCTGAAGTACTTTTCTACCAAAAACTGCTTCAGAAGAAGAAAATACATCAAAATGGTAGAATTTAGTAAAAGTATGCAAAGAGGACCAAGTTGCTGCTTTGCAGATCTGGTCAACCGAAGCTTCATTCCTAAACGCCCAGGAAGTAGAAACTGACCTAGTAGAATGAGCTGTAATTCTCTGAGGCGGAGTTTTACCCGACTCAACATAGGCAAGATGAATTAAAGATTTCAACCAAGATGCCAAAGAAATGGCAGAAGCTTTCTGGCCTTTTCTAGAACCGGAAAAGATAACAAATAGACTAGAAGTCTTACGAAAAGATTTCGTAGCTTCAACATAATATTTCAAAGCTCTAACAACATCCAAAGAACGCAACGATTTCTCCTTAGAATTCTTAGGATTAGGACATAATGAAGGAACCACAATTTCTCTACTAATGTTGTTGGAATTCACAACTTTAGGTAAAAATTCAAAAGAAGTTCGCAACACCGCCTTATCCTGATGAAAAATCAGAAAAGGAGACTCACAAGAAAGAGCAGATAATTCAGAAACTCTTCTGGCAGAAGAGATGGCCAAAAGGAACAAAACTTTCCAAGAAAGTAATTTAATGTCCAATGAATGCATAGGTTCAAACGGAGGAGCTTGAAGAGCTCCCAGAACCAAATTCAAACTCCAAGGAGGAGAAATTGACTTAATGACAGGTTTTATACGAACCAAAGCTTGTACAAAACAATGAATATCAGGAAGAATAGCAATCTTTCTGTGAAAAAGAACAGAAAGAGCAGAGATTTGTCCTTTCAAAGAACTTGCGGACAAACCCTTATCTAAACCATCCTGAAGAAACTGTAAAATTCTCGGTATTCTAAAAGAATGCCAGAAAAAATGATGAGAAAGACACCAAGAAATATAAGTCTTCCAGACTCTATAATATATCTCTCGAGATACAGATTTACGAGCCTGTAACATAGTATTAATCACAGAGTCAGAGAAACCTCTTTGACCAAGAATCAAGCGTTCAATCTCCATACCTTTAAGTTTAAGGATTTCAGATCCTGATGGAAAAAAGGACCTTGTGACAGAAGGTCTGGTCTTAACGGAAGAGTCCACGGTTGGCAAGAGGCCATCCGGACAAGATCCGCATACCAAAACCTGTGAGGCCATGCCGGAGCTACCAGCAGAACAAACGAGCATTCCTTCAGAATCTTGGAGATTACTCTTGGAAGAAGAACTAGAGGCGGAAAGATATAGGCAGGATGATATTTCCAAGGAAGTGATAATGCATCCACTGCCTCCGCCTGAGGATCCCGGGATCTGGACAGATACCTGGGAAGTTTCTTGTTTAGATGGGACGCCATCAGATCTATTTCTGGAAGTTCCCACATTTGAACAATCTGAAGAAATACCTCTGGGTGAAGAGACCATTCGCCCGGATGCAACGTTTGGCGACTGAGATAATCCGCTTCCCAATTGTCTACACCTGGGATATGAACCGCAGAGATTAGACAGGAGCTGGATTCTGCCCAAACCAAAATTCGAGATACTTCTTTCATAGCCAGAGGACTGTGAGTCCCTCCTTGATGATTGATGTATGCCACAGTTGTGACATTGTCTGTCTGAAAACAAATGAACGATTCTCTCTTCAGAAGAGGCCAAAACTGAAGAGCTCTGAAAATTGCACGAAGTTCCAAAAACATAATTTATGTAAGAACTTACCTGATAAATTCATTTCTTTCATATTAACAAGAGTCCATGAGCTAGTGACGTATGGGATATACATTCCTACCAGGAGGGGCAAAGTTTCCCAAACCTCAAAATGCCTATAAATACACCCCTCCACACCCACAAATCAGTTTAACGAATAGCCAAGAAGTGGGGTGATAAGAAAAAAAGTGCGAAGCATATAAAATAAGGAATTGGAATAATTGTGCTTTATACAAAAAAATCATAACCACCACAAAAAAGGGTGGGCCTCATGGACTCTTGTTAATATGAAAGAAATGAATTTATCAGGTAAGTTCTTACATAAATTATGTTTTCTTTCATGTAATTAACAAGAGTCCATGAGCTAGTGACGTATGGGATAATGACTACCCAAGATGTGGATCTTTCCACACAAGAGTCACTAGAGAGGGAGGGATAAAATAAAGACAGCCAAATCCTGCTGAAAATAATCCACACCCAAAATAAAGTTTAACGAAAAACATAAGCAGAAGATTCAAACTGAAACCGCTGCCTGAAGAACTTTTCTACCAAAAACTGCTTCAGAAGAAGAAAATACATCAAAATGGTAGAATTTAGTAAAAGTATGCAAAGAGGACCAAGTTGCTGCTTTGCAGATCTGATCAACCGAAGCTTCATTCCTAAACGCCCAGGAAGTAGATACTGACCTAGTAGAATGAGCTGTAATTCTCTGAGGCGGAATTTTACCCGACTCAACATAGGCAAGATGAATTAAAGATTTCAACCAAGATGCCAAAGAAATGGCAGAAGCTTTCTGGCCTTTCCTAGAACCGGAAAAGATAACAAATAGACTAGAAGTCTTACGGAAAGATTTCGTAGCTTCAACATAATATTTCAAAGCTCTAACAACATCCAAAGAATGCAACGATTTCTCCTTAGAATTCTTAGGATTAGGACATAATGAAGGAACCACAATTTCTCTACTAATGTTGTTGGAATTCACAACTTTAGGTAAAAATTCAAAAGAAGTTCGCAACACCGCCTTATCCTGATGAAAAATCAGAAAAGGAGACTCACAAGAAAGAGCAGATAATTCAGAAACTCTTCTAGCAGAAGAGATGGCCAAAAGGAACAAAACTTTCCAAGAAAGTAATTTAATGTCCAATGAATGCATAGGTTCAAACGGAGGAGCTTGAAGAGCTCCCAGAACCAAATTCAAACTCCAAGGAGGAGAAATTGACTTAATGACAGGTTTTATACGAACCAAAGCTTGTACAAAACAATGAATATCAGGAAGAATAGCAATCTTTCTGTGAAAAAGAACAGAAAGAGCGGAGATTTGTCCTTTCAAAGAACTTGCGGACAAACCCTTATCTAAACCATCCTGAAGAAACTGTAAAATTCTCGGTATTCTAAAAGAATGCCAAGAAAAATGATGAGAAAGACACCAAGAAATATAAGTCTTCCAGACTCTATAATATATCTCTCGAGATACAGATTTACGAGCCTGTAACATAGTATTAATCACGGAGTCAGAGAAACCTCTTTGACCAAGAATCAAGCGTTCAATCTCCATACCTTTAAATTTAAGGATTTCAGATCCGGATGGAAAAAAGGACCTTGCGACAGAAGGTCTGGTCTTAACGGAAGAGTCCATGGTTGGCAAGATGCCATCCGGACAAGATCCGCATACCAAAACCTGTGAGGCCATGCCGGAGCTATTAGCAGAACAAACGAGCATTCCCTCAGAATCTTGGAGATTACTCTTGGAAGAAGAACTAGAGGCGGAAAGATATAGGCAGGATGATACTTCCAAGGAAGTGATAATGCATCCACTGCCTCCGCCTGAGGATCCCGGGATCTGGACAGATACCTGGGAAGTTTCTTGTTTAGATGAGAGGCCATCAGATCTATCTCTGGGAGCCCCCACATTTGAATAATCTGAAGAAATACCTCTGGGTGAAGAGACCATTCGCCCGGATGCAACGTTTGGCGACTGAGATAATCCGCTTCCCAATTGTCTACACCTGGGATATGAACCGCAGAGATTAGACAGGAGCTGGATTCCGCCCAAACCAAAATTCGAGATACTTCCTTCATAGCCAGAGGACTGTGAGTCCCTCCTTGATGATTGATGTATGCCACAGTTGTGACATTGTCTGTCTGAAAACAAATGAACGATTCTCTCTTCAGAAGAGGCCAAAACTGAAGAGCTCTGAAAATTGCACGGAGTTCCAAAATATTGATCGGTAATCTCACCTCCTGAGATTCCCAAACTCCTTGTGCCGTCAGAGATCCCCACACAGCTCCCCAACCTGTGAGACTTGCATCTGTTGAAATTACAGTCCAGGTCGGAAGAACAAAAGAAGCCCCCTGAATTAAACGAAGGTGATCTGTCCACCACGTTAGAGAGTGTCGAACAATCGGTTTTAAAGATATTAATTGATATATCTTCGTGTAATCCCTGCACCATTGGTTCAGCATACAGAGCTGAAGAGGTCGCATGTGAAAACGAGCAAAGGGGATCGCGTCCGATGCAGCAGTCATAAGACCTAGAATTTCCATGCATAAGGCTACCGAAGGGAATGATTGAGACTGAAGGTTTCGACAAGCTGTAATCAATTTTAGACGTCTCTTGTCTGTTAAAGACAGAGTCATGGACACTGAATCTATCTGGAAACCCAGAAAGGTTACCCTTGTTTGAGGAATCAAAGAACTTTTTGGTAAATTGATCCTCCAACCATGATCTCGAAGAAACAACACAAGTCGATTCGTATGAGACTCTGCTAAATGTAAAGACTGAGCAAGTACCAAGATATCGTCCAAATAAGGAAATACCACAATACCCTGTTCTCTGATTACAGACAGAAGGGCACCGAGAATCTTTGTGAAAATTCTTGGAGCTGTAGCAAGGCCAAACGGTAGAGCCACAAATTGGTAATGCTTGTCTAGAAAAGAGAATCTCAGGAACTGATAATGATCTGGATGAATCGGAATATGCAGATATGCATCCTGTAAATCTATTGTGGACATATAATTCCCTTGCTGAACAAAAGGCAATATAGTCCTTACAGTTACCATCTTGAACGTTGGTATCCTTACATAACGATTCAATAATTTTAGATCCAGAACTGGTCTGAAGGAATTCTCCTTCTTTGGTACAATGAAGAGATTTGAATAAAACCCCATCCCCTGTTCCGGAACTGGAACTGGCATAATTACTCCAGCCAACTCTAGATCTGAAACACAATTCAGAAATGCTTGAGCTTTCGCTGGATTTACTGGGACACGGGAAAGAAAAAATCTCTTTGCAGGAGGTCTCATCTTGAAACCAATTCTGTACCCTTCTGAAACAATGTTCTGAATCCAAAGATTGTAAACAGAATTGATCCAAATTTCTTTGAAAAAACGTAACCTGCCCCCTACCAGCTGAACTGGAATGAGGGCCGTACCTTCATGTGAACTTAGAAGCAGGCTTTGCCTTTCTAGCAGGCTTGGATTTATTCCAGACTGGAGATGGTTTCCAAACTGAAACTGCTCCTGAGGACGAAGGATCAGGCTTTTGTTCTTTGTTGAAACGAAAGGAACGAAAACGATTGTTAGCCCTGTTTTTACCTTTAGATTTTTTATCCTGTGGTAAAAAAGTTCCTTTCCCACCAGTAACAGTTGAAATAATAGAATCCAACTGAGAACCAAATAATTTGTTTCCCTGGAAAGAAATGGAAAGTAGAGTTGATTTAGAAGCCATATCAGCATTCCAAGTCTTAAGCCATAAAGCTCTTCTGGCTAAGATAGCCAGAGACATAAACCTAACATCAACTCTAATAATATCAAAAATGGCATCACAGATAAAATTATTAGCATGCTGGAGAAGAATAATAATATCATGAGAATCACGATTTGTTACTTGTTGCGCTAGAGTTTCCAACCAAAAAGTTGAAGCTGCAGCAACATCAGCCAATGATATAGCAGGTCTAAGAAGATTACCTGAACACAGATAAGCTTTTCTTAGAAAAGATTCAATTTTTCTATCTAAAGGATCCTTAAACGAGGTACCATCTGACGTAGGAATGGTAGTACGTTTAGCAAGGGTAGAAATAGCCCCATCAACTTTAGGGATTTTGTCCCAAAATTCTAACCTGTCAGGCGGAACAGGATATAATTGCTTAAAACGTTTAGAAGGAGTAAATGAATTACCCAATTTATCCCATTCTTTGGAAATTACTGCAGAAATAGCATTAGGAACAGGAAAAACTTCTGGAATAACCGCAGGAGCTTTAAAAACCTTATCCAAACGTATAGAATTAGTATCAAGAGGACTAGAATCCTCTATTTCTAAAGCAATTAGTACTTCTTTAAGTAAAGAGCGAATAAATTCCATCTTAAATAAATATGAAGATTTATCAGCATCAATCTCTGAGATAGAATCCTCTGAACCAGAAGAGTCCAAAGAATCAGAATGATGGTGTTCATTTAAAAATTCATCTGTAGAGAGAGAAGATTTAAAAGACTTACCCCAGGACACTCATCTACATGTTTGTAGAAAGCCAAACCAGTACTGAAACGAGAATCAGTAGAGGTAATGGTAAATATAAGAGTATATCGTCGATCTGAAAAGGGAGGTAAGAGATGAATCTCTACGACCGATAACAGAGAACCTTATGAAATAGACCCCGTAGAAGGAGATCACTGCATTCAATAGGCAATACTCTCTTCACATCCCTCTGACATTCACTGCACGCTGAGAGGAAAACCGGGCTCCAACTTGCTGCGGAGCGCATATCAACGTAGAATCTAGCACAAACTTACTTCACCACCTCCCTTGGAGGCAAAGTTTGTAAAACTGATTTGTGGGTGTGGTGAGGGGTGTATTTATAGGCATTTTGAGGTTTGGGAAACTTTGCCCCTCCTGGTAGGAATGTATATCCCATACGTCACTAGCTCATGGACTCTTGATAATTACATGAAAGAAATATTGATCGGTAATCTCACCTCCTGAGATTCCCAAACTCCTTGTGCCGTCAGAGATCCCCACACAGCTCCCCAACCTGTGAGACTTGCATCTGTTGAAATTACAGTCCAAGTCGGAAGCACAAAAGAAGCCCCCTGAATTAAACGATGGTGATCTGTCCACCATGTTAGAGAGTGTCGAACAATCGGTTTTAAAGATATTAATTGAGATATCTTCGTGTAATCCTTGCACCATTGCTTCAGCATACAGAGCTGAAGAGGTCGCATGTGAAAACGAGCAAAGGGGATCGCGTCCGATGCAGCAGTCATAAGACCTAGAATTTCCATGCATAAGGCTACCGAAGGGAATGATTGTGACTGAAGGTTTCGACAAGCTGCAATCAACTTTAGACGTCTCTTGTCTGTTAAAGACAGAGTCATGGACACTGAATCCATCTGGAAACCCAGAAAGGTTACCCTTGTCTGAGGAATCAAAGAACTTTTTGGTAAATTGATCCTCCAACCATGATCTTGAAGAAACAACACAAGTCGATTCGTATGAGATTCTCCACCTCCATGGGAGGCAAAGTTTGTAAAACTGAATTGTGGGTGTGGTGAGGGGTGTATTTATAGGCATTTTGAGGTTTGGGAAACTTTGCCCCTCCTGGTAGGAATGTATATCCCATATGTCACTAGCTCATGGACTCTTGCTAATTACATGAAAGAAAGGTGGCTATATTGTCACTGATTTGTTTTTGTTTTGGAATGTCAGAAATGTATATTTGTGAATGTTGAGATGTTATATTGGTTTCACTGGTAAAAATAAATAATTGAAATGGGTATATATTTGTTTTTTGTTAAGTTGCCTAATAATTATGCACAGTAATAGTCACCTGTACACACAGATATCCCCCTAAAATAGCTATAACTAAAAACAAACTAAAAACTACTTCCAAAACTATTCAGCTTTGATATTAATGAGTTTTTTGGGTTCATTGAGAACATGGTTGTTGTTCAATAATAAAATTAATCCTCAAAAATACAACTTGCCTAATAATTCTGCACTCCCTGTATAGTAGATAGCCAAACCAGTACTGAAACGAGAATCAGTAGCGGTAATGGTATATAAGAGTATATTGATGATCTGAAAAGGGAGGTAGGAGAAGAGATCTCTACGACCAATAACAGAGAACCTATGAAATAGATCCCCGATAGGATGACCATAGCATTCAATAGGCAATATTCCCTTCACATCCCTCTGTCATTCACTGCACTCAGAGGAAAACCGGGCTTCAGCATGCTGTGAAGCGCATATCAAAGTAGAAATCTAGCACAAACTTACATCACCTCCATAGGAGGCAAAGTTTGTAATACTGAATTGTGGGTGTGGTGGGGGTGTATTTATAGGCATTTTGAGGTTTGGGAAACTTTGCCCCTCCTGGTAGGAATGTATATCCCATACGTCACTAGCTCATGGACTCTTGCAAATTACATGAAAGAAATAGGCCCAGCCCACCGTGGGCGTACTTGAGCCGCACTTAAGCCCGCATGGGCCGAAAAACAAACATGTCAATGTTATAAATCTGAATGAGAAAAACACCATGTGCCCCTCATCATACACTGACAATAAAATTGCCAAAAAACACATAATAAAGCTCTCTCGCAGGCCTGTTATTTTGATGATCCAACACAAAAAAAACCCCCACCAGCCCAAAGATAGCAAAAACCACATCTCCCAGCGTCAGCCCACATATAAATAAGTGAAAATGAAACACACTGATAATATTGTAACAAAAGAGGATCCAGGAACACCATTTTTATATCTATAGTGCTTACTGAGTATCCCTCCCCAGTTAGGGAAAAATGTCAGCCTGTTCTGATGTAACCAGTCTCCCCAGAATCAAATGACTGAACATACCTCAATGCTGCTTGTAGCATGACACGGTTCTCCACACTGAAGATAACATAATTTATGCTTACCTGATAAATTTATTTCTCTTGTAGTGTATCCAGTCCACGGATCATCCATTACTTGTGGGATATTCTCCTTCCCAACAGGAAGTTGCAAGAGGATCACCCACAGCAGAGCTGCTATATAGCTCCTCCCCTAACTGCCATATCCAGTCATTCGACCGAAACTAGCCGAGAAAGGAGAAACCATAGGGTGCAGTGGTGACTGTAGTTTAATTAAAATTTAGACCTGCCTTAAAAGGACAGGGCGGGCCGTGGACTGGATACACTACAAGAGAAATAAATTTATCAGGTAAGCATAAATTATGTTTTCTCTTGTTAAGTGTATCCAGCCCACGGATCATCCATTACTTGTGGGATACCAATACCAAAGCTAAAGTACACGGATGATGGGAGGGACAAGGCAGGTACTTAAAATGGAAGGGACCATTGCCTGTAGAACCTTTCTCCCAAAAATAGCCTCCGAAGAAGCAAAAGTATCAAATTTGTAAAATTTTGAAAAGGTATGAAGCGAAGACCAAGTCGCCGCTTTGCAAATCTGTTCAACAGAAGCCTCATTTTTAAAGGCCCAGGTGGAAGCCACAGCTCTAGTAAAATGAGCTGTAATTCTTTCAGGGGGCTGCTGTCCAGCAGTCTCGTAGGCTAAGCGTATTATGCTCCGAAGCCAAAAAGAAAGAGAGGTTGCCGAAGCCTTTTGACCTCTCCTCTGTCCAGAGTAAATGACAAACAAGGAAGATGTTTGACGAAACTCCTTAGTCGCTTGTAAGTAAAACTTTAAAGTACGGACTACGTCTAGATTATGTAACAGACGTTCCTTCTTTGAAGGAGGATTAGGACACAATGATGGAACAACAATCTCTTGATTAATAACATAATTTATGCTTACCTGATAAATTCCTTTCTCCTGTAGTGTGGTCAGTCCACGGGTCATCATTACTTCTGGGATATTAACTCCTCCCCAACAGGAAGTGCAAGAGGATCACCCAAGCAGAGCTGCCATATAGCTCCTCCCCTCTACGTCACACCCAGTCATTCGACCAAGAACCAAACGAGAAAGGAGAAACTATAGGGTGCAGTGGTGACTGGAGTATAATTTAAAAATTTAGACCTGCCATAAAAAACAGGGCGGGCCGTGGACTGACCACACTACAGGAGAAAGGAATTTATCAGGTAAGCATAAATTATGTTTTCTCCTGTTAAGTGTGGTCAGTCCACGGGTCATCATTACTTCTGGGATACCAATACCAAAGCTAAAGTACACGGATGACGGGAGGGACAGGCAGGATCTTTATACGGAAGGAACCACTGCCTGAAGTACCTTTCTCCCAAAAACAGCCTCCGAAGAAGCAAAAGTGTCAAATTTGTAAAATTTGGAAAAAGTATGAAGAGAAGACCAAGTTGCAGCCTTGCAAATCTGTTCAACAGAGGCCTCATTCTTAAAGGCCCAAGTGGAAGCCACAGCTCTAGTGGAATGAGCTGTAATTCTTTCAGGAGGCTGCTGTCCAGCAGTCTCATAGGCTAAACGTATTATGCTACGAAGCCAAAAAGAGAGAGAGGTAGCAGAAGCTTTTTGACCTCTCCTCTGTCCAGAATAAACGACAAACAGGGAAGAAGTTTGGCGAAAATCTTTAGTTGCCTGTAAATAAAATTTCAGGGCACGGACTACATCTAGATTGTGCAGAAGTCGTTCCTTCTTTGAAGAAGGATTCGGACACAATGATGGCACAACAATCTCTTGATTGATATTCTTGTTAGTGACAACCTTAGGTAAGAACCCAGGTTTAGTAGGCAGAACAACCTTATCTGAATGAAAAATCAGATACAGAGAATCACAGTGTAAGGCTGATAACTCAGAGACTCTACGAGCCGAGGAAATAGCCATTAAAAACAGAACTTTCCAAGATAACAGCTTGATATCAATGGAATGAAGGGGTTCAAACGGAACACCCTGTAAAACGTTAAGAACTAAATTTAAGCTCCATGGTGGAGCAACAGTTTTAAACACAGGCTTAATCCTGGCCAAAGCCTGGCAAAAAGCCTGAACGTCTGGAACTTCTGACAGACGCTTGTGTAAAAGAATGGACAGAGCTGAGATCTGTCCCTTTAAAGAACTTGCAGATAAACCCTTTTCTAAACCTTCTTGTAGAAAAGACAATATCCTAGGAATCCTAAGTTTACTCCATGAGTAACTCTTGGATTCGCACCAATGTAAGTATTTACGCCATATTTTATGGTAAATCTTTCTGGTAACAGGCTTCCTAGCCTGTATTAAGGTATCAATAACTGACTCCGAAAAACCCCGCTTTGATAAAATCAAGCGTTCAATTTCCAAGCAGTCAGCTTCAGAGAAATTAGATTTTGATGTTTGAAAGGACCCTGAATTAGAAGGTCCTGTCTCAGAGGCAGAGACCAAGGTGGACAGGATGACATGTCCACTAGATCTGCATACCAGGTCCTGCGTGGCCACGCAGGCGCTATTAGAATCACCGATGCTCTCTCCTGTTTGATCCTGGCAATCAATCGAGGAAGCATCGGGAAGGGTGGAAACACATAGGCCATCCCGAAGGTCCAAGGTGCTGTCAAAGCATCTACCAGGACCGCTCCCGGGTCCCTGGACCTGGACCCGTAACAAGGAAGCTTGGCGTTCTGGCGAGACGCCATGAGATCTATCTCTGGTTTGCCCCAAAGTCGAAGTATTTGGGCAAAGACCTCCGGATGAAGTTCCCACTCCCCCGGATGAAAAGTCTGACGACTTAGGAAATCCGCCTCCCAGTTCTCCACTCCAGGAATGTGGATCGCTGACAGGTGGCAAGAGTGAGACTCTGCCCAGCGAATTATCTTTGATACTTCCATCATCGCTAGGGAGCTTCTTGTCCCTCCTTGATGGTTGATGTAAGCTACAGTCGTGATGTTGTCCGACTGAAACCTGATGAACCCCCGAGTTGTTAACTGAGGCCAAGCCAGAAGGGCATTGAGAACTGCTCTCAATTCCAGAATGTTTATTGGAAGGAGACTCTCCTCCTGAGTCCATGATCCCTGAGCCTTCAGGGAATTCCAGACAGCGCCCCAACCTAGTAGGCTGGCGTCTGTTACAATTGTCCAATCTGGTCTGCTGAATGGCATCCCCCTGGACAGATGTGGCCGAGAAAGCCACCATAGAAGAGAATTTCTGGTCTCTTGATCCAGATTCGGAGTAGGGGACAAATCTGAGTAATCCCCATTCCACTGACTTAGCATGCATAATTGCAGCGGTCTGAGATGTAGGAGTGCAAAGGGTACTATGTCCATTGCCGCTACCATTAAGCCGATTACCTCCATGCATTGAGCCACTGACGGGTGTTGAATGGAATGAAGGACACGGCAAGCATTTTGAAGCTTTGTTAACCTGTCTTCTGTCAGGTAAATCTTCATTTCTACAGAGTCTATAAGAGTCCCCAAGAAGGGAACCCTTGTGAGTGGTAAGAGAGAACTCTTCTCTACATTCACCTTCCACCCATGCGACCTTAGAAATGCCAGTACTAACTCTGTATGAGACCTGGCAGTTTGAAAGCTTGAAGCTTGTATCAGAATGTCATCTAGATACGGAGCCACCGAAATTCCTCGCGGCCTTAGCACCGCCAGAAGAGAGCCCAGAACCTTTGTGAAGATTCTTGGAGCCGTAGCCAATCCGAATGGAAGAGCTACAAACTGGTAATGCCTGTCTAGGAAGGCAAACCTTAGATACCGGTAATGTTCTCTGTGAATCGGTATATGAAGGTAGGCATCCTTTAAATCCACTGTGGTCATGTACTGACCCTTTTGGATCATGGGTAAGATTGTCCGAATAGTTTCCATTTTGAACGATGGAACTCTTAGGAATTTGTTTAGGATCTTTAAATCCAAGATTGGTCTGAAGGTTCCTTCTTTCTTGGGAACCACAAACAGATTTGAGTAAAACCCTTGTCCGTGTTCCGACCGCGGAACCGGATGGATCACTCCCATAAGTAAAAGATCTTGTACACAGCGTAGAAACGCCTCTTTCTTTATCTGGTTTGTTGACAACCTTGAAAGATGAAATCTCCCTTTTGGGGGAGAGGCTTTGAAGTCCAGAAGATATCCCTGAGATATGATCTCTAACGCCCAGGGATCCTGGACATCTCTTGCCCAAGCCTGGGCGAAGAGAGAGAGTCTGCCCCCCACTAGATCCGTTCCCGGATCGGGGGCCCTCACTTCATGCTGTCTTAGGGGCAGCAGCAGGTTTTCTGGCCTGCTTGCCCTTGTTCCAGGACTGGTTAGGTTTCCAGCCTTGTCTGTATCGAGCAACAGCTCCTTCCTGTTTTGGTGCAGAGGAAGTTGATGCTGCTCCTGCCTTGAAGTTACGAAAGGCACGAAAATTAGACTGTCTAGCCCTAGGTTTGGCTCTGTCTTGAGGCAGGGCATGGCCTTTACCTCCTGTAATGTCAGCGATAATTTCCTTCAAACCGGGCCCGAATAAAGTCTGCCCTTTGAAAGGTATGTTAAGCAATTTAGATTTAGAAGTTACATCAGCTGACCAGGATATTAGCCACAGCGCTCTGCGTGCCTGAATGGCGAATCCGGAATTCTTAGCCGTAAGTTTAGTTAAGTGTACTACGGCATCAGAAATAAATGAATTAGCTAGCTTAAGGGTTTTAAGCTTGTGTGTAATCTCATCCAATGGAGCTGATTCAAGGGTCTCTTCCAGAGACTCAAACCAAAATGCTGCTGCAGCCGTGACAGGCGCAATGCATGCAAGGGGTTGCAATATAAAACCCTGTTGAACAAACATCTTCTTAAGGTAACCCTCTAATTTTTTATCCATTGGATCTGAAAAGGCGCAGCTATCCTCCACCGGGATAGTGGTACGCTTAGCTAGAGTAGAAACTGCTCCCTCCACCTTAGGGACCGTTTGCCATAAGTCACGTGTGGTGGTGTCTATTGGAAACATCTTTCTGAATATAGGAGGGGGTGAGAAAGGCACACCGGGTCTATCCCACTCCTTAGTAACAATTTCAGTAAGTCTCTTAGGTATTGGAAAAACGTCAGTACTCGACGGTACCGCAAAATATTTATCCAACCTACACATTTTCTCTGGTATTGCAACTGTGTTACAATCATTCAGAGCCGCTAAGACCTCCCCTAGTAATACACGGAGGTTTTCCAGCTTAAACTTAAAATTTGAAATGTCTGAATCCAGTTTATTTGGATCAGATCCGTCACCTGCAGAATGAAGCTGTCCGTCCTCATGTTCTGCAAATTGTGACGCAGTATCTGACATGGACCTAATATTGTCAGCGCACTCTGTTCTCACCCCAGAGTGATCTCGCTTACCTCTAAGTTCTGGTAATTTAGACAAAACTTCAGTCATAACATTAGCCATGTCCTGCAGTGTGATTTGTAATGGCCGCCCTGAAGTACTCGGCGTTACAATATCACGCACCTCCCGAGCGGGAGATGCAGGTACTGACACGTGAGGCAAGTTAGTCGGCATAACTTCCCCCTCGTTGTTTGGTGAATGATGTTCAATTTGTACAGAATGACTATTATTCAAAGTAGCATCAATGCAATTAGTACATAAATTTCTATTGGGCTCCACCTTGGCTTTTGCACATATAGCACAGAGATATTCCTCTGAATCAGACATGTTTAACAAACTAGCAATTAAACTAGCAAGCTTGGAAATACTTTTCACTCAAATTACAAGTAATATGAAAAACGCACTGTGCCTTTAAGAAGCACAGAAAAAAATTATGACAGTTTAATAATAAGAAACCGGAAAAATTATAACAATCAGATTTTTCCCAGTAAAAGCATAAATTTAGCAAAGGATTGCCCCCATTAGCAATGGATAACTAACCCTTAATAGCAGAGAAACAAATGTACAAAATATAAACGTTTTTTTATCACAGTCAAAGCACAATCTCACAGGTCTGCTGTGAGTGATTACCTCCCTCAAAATAATTTTTGAAGACCCTTGAGCTCTGTAGAGACGATCCGGATCATGCAGGAAGACAAAAAGACTTTTGACTGAATTTCTGATGCGTAGCAAAAGCGCCAAAATAGGCCCCTCACCCTCACCCACAGCAGTGAGGGAAGCTCAGTAAACTGTCTCAAATTAAAATAAACGACAGCCAAGTGGAAAAACAGTGCCCAAAAACAATTTTTCACCCAGTACCTCAGATATTTAAACAATTTAGCATGCCAGCAAAAACGTTTAAAATTAAATATCATGAAATGTCATTAAACAGCCTGTTGCTAGACGTTCCCACTGCAAGTAAGGCTAAAGATTATATGCATATAGTATTACCCAGAGAAGTGCCATTCCCCAGAATACTGAAGTGTACACATATATACATAAACAGCCTGATACCAGTTGCTACTACTGCATTTAAGGCTGAACTTACATTATATTGGTATTGGCAGTATTTTCTTAGTCAATTCCATTCCTCAGAAAATAATATACTGCAACATACCTCTTTGCAGGTGAACCTGCCCGCTGTCCCCTGATCTGAAGTTTACCTCACTCCTCAGAATGGCCGAGAACAGCAAAATGAATTTTAGCTACGCCGGCTAAAATCATCCAAAAACTCAGGTAGATTCTTCTTCAAATTCTACCTGAGAAGGAACAACACACTCCGGTGCGGTTTTAAAATAACAAACTTTTGATTGACGATATAAAAACTAAGTATAATCACCACAGTCCTCTCACACATCCTATTAGTTGGGTGCAAGAGAATGACTGGGTGTGACGTAGAGGGGAGGAGCTATATGGCAGCTCTGCTTGGGTGATCCTCTTGCACTTCCTGTTGGGGAGGAGTTAATATCCCAGAAGTAAGGCCGATAACTCAGACTCTATGAGCCGAGGAAATAGCCATCAAAAACAGAACTTTCCAAGATAAAAGTTTAATATCAATGGAATGAAGGGGTTCAAACAGAACTCCTTGAAGAACTTTAAGAACCAAGTTTAAGCTCCATGGGGGAGCAACAGGTTTAAACACAGGCTTAATACTAACCAAAGCCTGACAAAATGCCTGAACGTCTGGAACCTCTGCCAGACGCTTGTGCAAAAGAATAGACAGAGCAGAAATCTGTCCCTTTAAAGAACCAGCTGATAGTCCTTTTTCCAAACCCTCTTGGAGAAAAGACAATATCCTAGGAATCCTAACCTTACCCCATGAGTAATTCTTGGATTCACACCAATAAAGATATTTGTGCCATATCTTATGGTATATTTTCCTGGTGATAGGCTTTCGTGCCTGTATTAAGGTATCAATGACTGACTCCGAGAAGCCACGCTTTGATAAAAATCAAGCGTTCAATCTCCAGGCAGTCAGCCTCAGAGAAATTAGATTTGGATGATTGAAAGGACCTTGTATTAGAAGGTCCTGTCTCAAACGCAGAGTCCAAGGTGGAAAGGATGACATGTCCACTAGGTCTGCATACCAGGTCCTGCGTGGCCACACAGGCGCTATCAAGATCACCGATGCTCTCTCCTGTTTGATTCTGGCAATCAGTCGAGGGAGCAGGAAACGGTGGAAACACATAAGCCAGGTTGAAGAACCAAGGCGCTGCTAGAGCATCTATCAGCGTTGCTTCCGGGTCCCTGGACCTGGATCCGTAACAAGGAAGCTTGGTGTTCTGGCAAGACGCCATGAGATCCAGTTCTGGTTTGCCCCAAAGATGGACCAGTTGAGCAAACACCTCCGGATGGAGTTCCCACTCCCCCGGATGAAAAGTCTGACGACTTAGAAAATCCGCCTCCCAGTTCTCTACACCTGGGATGTGGATCGCTGACAGGTGGCAAAAGTGAGACTCTGCCCAGCGAATTATCTTTGAGACTTCTAACATCGCTAGGGAACTCCTGGTTCCCCCTTGATGGTTGATGTAAGCCACAGTCGTGATGTTGTCCAACTGAAATCTGATGAACCTCAGTGTTGCTAACTGAGGCCAAGCTAGAAGAGCATTGAATATTGCTCTTAACTCTAGAATATTTATCGGGAGGAGTTTCTCCTCCTGAGTCCACGATCCCTGAGCCTTCAGGGAGTTCTAGACTGCGCCCCAACCTAGAAGGCTGGCATCTGTTGTTACAATCGTCCAATCTGGCCTGCGAAAGGTCATACCCTTGGACAGATGGACCCGAGAAAGCCACCAGAGAAGAGAATCTCTGGTCTCTTGATCCAGATTTAGTAGAGGGGGCAAATCTGAGTAATCCCCATTCCACTGACTTAGCATGCATAATTGCAGCGGTCTGAGATGCAGGCGCGCAAATGGCACTATGTCCATTGCCGCTACCATTAAGCCGATTACTTCCATGCACTGAGCCACTGACGGGCGTGGAATGGAATGAAGGACACGGCAAGCATTTAGAAGTTTTGATAACCTGGACTCAGTCAGGTAAATTTTCATCTCTACAGAATCTATAAGAGTCCCTAGGAAGGAGACGTGAGTGGTGATAGAGAACTCTTTTCCACGTTCACTTTCCACCCATGCGACCTCAGAAATGCCAGAACTATCTCTGTATGAGACTTGGCAATTTGAAAGCTTGACGCCTGTATCAGGATGTCGTCTAGATACGGAGCCACCGCTATGCCTCGCGGTCTTAGAACCACAAGAAGTGAGCCCAGAACCTTTGTAAAAATTCTCGGGGCAGTGGCCAACCCGAAGGGAAGAGCTACAAATTGGTAATGCCTGTCTAGAAAGGCAAACCTTAGGAACCGATGATGATCTTTGTGAATCGGTATGTGAAGGTAGGCATCCTTTAAGTCCACTGTGGTCATGTACTGACCCTCTTGGATCATGGGTAGGATGGTCCGAATAGTTTCCATTTTGAATGATGGAACTCTGAGGAATTTGTTTAAGATCTTTGGATCCAAGATTGGTCTGAAGGTTCCCTCTTTCTTGGGAACCACAAACAGATTTGAATAAAATCCCTGTCCCTGTTCCGTCCGCAGAACTGGATGGATCACTCCCATTACTAGGAGGTCTTGCACACAGCTTAGGAATGCCTCTTTCTTTATCTGGTTTGCTGATAACCAAGGGGCTGCTAGAGCATCTATCAGCGACGCTTCTGGGTCCCTGGACCTGGATCCGTAACAAGGAAGCTTGGCGTTCTGGCGAGACGCCATGAGATCAAGTTCTGGTTTGCCCCAACGATGAACCAATTGAGCAAACACCTCCGGATGGAGTTCCCACTCCCCCGGATGAAAAGTCTGACAACTTAGAAAATCCGCCTCCCAGTTCTCTACGCCTGGGATATGGATCGCTGATAGGTGGCAGGAGTGAGTCTCCACCCAGCGAATTATCTTGGATACTTCTAACATCGCTAGGGAGCTTCTGGTCCCCCCTTGATGATTGATGTAAGCGCCAGTCGTGATGTTGTCCGACTGAAATCTGATGAACCTCAGTGTTGCTAACTGAGGCCAAGCTAGAAGAGCATTGAATATTGCTCTTAACTCCAGAATATTTATTGGGAGGAGTTTCTCCTCCTGAGTCCACGATCCCTGAGCCTTCAGGGAATTTCAGACTGCACCCCAACCTAGAAGGCTAGCATCTGTTGTTACAATTGTCCAATCTGGCCTGCGAAAGGTCATACCCTTGGACAGATGGACCCAAGAAAGCCACCAGAGAAGAGAATCTCTGGTTTCTTGATCCAGATTTAGTAGAGGGGAAAAATCTGTAATCCCCATTCCACTGACTTAGCAAGCATAATTGCAGCGGTCTGAGATGTAGGCGCACAAATGGCACTATGTCCATCGCCGCTACCATTAAGCCGATCACTTCCATGGACTGAGCCACTGACGGGCGCGGAATGGAATGAAGAACATGGCAGGAATTTAGAAGCTTTGATAAAGTGGACTCCGTCAAGTAAATTTTAATTTCTACAGAATCTATCAGAGTTCCTAGGAAGGACACTCTTGTGAGGGGTGATAGAGAACTCTTTTCCTCGTTCACTTTCCACCCATGCGACCTCAGAAATGCCAGTACTATGTGCGTATGAGATCTGACAATTTGTAAATTTGACGCCTGTATCAGGATGTCGTCTAGATAAGGGGCCACTGATATGCCCCGTGGTCTTAGGACCGCCAGAAGGGACCCCAGAACCTTTGTAAAGATTCTTGGGGCTGTAGCTAACCCGAAGGGAAGAGCCACAAACTGGTAATGCCTGTCTAGAAAGGCAAACCTTAGGAACCGATGATGGTCTTTGTGAATCGGTATATGAAGGTAAGCATCCTTCAAATCCACTGTGGTCATGAACTGACCCTCCTGGATCATAGGTAGGATGGTTCGAATAGTTTCCATTTTGAACGATGGAACTCTGAGGAACTTGTTTAAGATCTTTAGATCCAAAATTGGTCTGAAGGTTCCCTCTTTTTTGGGAACCACAAACAGATTTGAATAAAATCCCTGTCCCTGTTCCGTCTGTGGAACTGGATAGATCACTCCCATTACTAGGAGGTCTTGCACACAGCGTAAGAATGCCTCTTTATCTGGTTTACAGATAATCTCGAAAGGTGAAATCTCCCTTGTGGAGGGGAAGCTTTGAAGTCCAGAAGATATCCCTGAGATATGATCTCCAATGCCCAGGGATCCTGAACATCTCTTGCCCACGCCTGGGCGAAGAGAGAAAGTCTGCCCCCTACTAGATCCGTTACCGGATAGGGGGCCGTTCCTTCATGCTGTTTTTGAGGCAGCAGCAGGCTTTCTGGCCTGCTTGCCTTTGTTCCAAGCCTGGTTAGATTTCCAGGCCGGCTTGGATTGAGCAAAAGTTCCCTCTTGTTTTGAAGCAGAGCAAGTTGATGCTGCACTTGCCTTGTAGTTTCGAAAGGCACGAAAATTAGACTGTTTGGCCCTGTCCTGAGGAAGGGTGTGACCCTTTCCTCCAGTAATGTCAGCAATAATTTCCTTCAAACCAGGCCCGAATAGGGTCTGCCCCTTGAAAGGAATGTTAAGTAATTTAGACTTTGAAGTCACGTCAGCTGACCAGGATTTAAGTCATAGCGCCCTACGCGCCTGGATGGCGAATCCAGAATTCTTAGCCGTTAGTTTAGTCAAATGAACAATGGCATCAGAAACAAAAGAATTAGCTAGCTTAAGTGTTCTAAGCTTGTCAAGTATTTCAGTCAATGGAGTAGCTGTCTGAAAGGCCTCTTCCAGAGACTTAAACCAGAATGCCGCAGCAGCAGTGACAGGCGCAATGCATGCAAGGAGCTGCAGGATAAAACCTTGTTGAATAAACATTTTCTTAAGGTAACCTTCTAATTTTTTATCCATTGGATCTGAAAAAGCACAACTGTCCTTGACAGGGATAGTAGTATGCTTTGCTAAAGTAGAAACTGCTCCCTCCACCTTAGGGACCGTCTGCCATAGGTCCCGTGTGGTGGCGTCTATTGGAAACATTTTTCTAAAAATGGGAGGGGGGGGGGGGGAAAACGGCACACCGGGTCTGTCCCACTCCTTATTAATAATTTCTGTAAACCTTTTAGGTATAGGAAAAACGTCAGTACACACCGGCACTGCATAGTATTTATCCAATCTACACAATTTCTCTGGCACTGCAATTGTGTCACAGTCATTCAGGGCAGCTAAAACCTCTCCAAGCAACACCCGGAGGTTCTCAAGCTTAAATTTAAAAGTAGACATATCTGAATCAGGTTTCCCCGAGTCAGAGACGTCACCCACAGACTGAAGCTCTCCTTCCTCAGCTTCTGCATATTGCGACGCAGTATCAGACATGGGCCTTAAAACATCCGCGCGCTCTGTATTACGCCTAACCCCAGAGCTATTGCGCTTGCCTCTATATTCAGGCAGTCTGGCTAATACCGCTGACAGGGTATTATCCATGATCGCCGCCATGTCTTGTAAAGTAATCGCTATGGGCATCTTTGATGTACTTGGCACCATTCTAGCGTGAGTCCCTTGAGCGGGAGTCAAAGGATCTGACACGTGGGGGGAGTTAGTCGGCATAACTTCCCCTTCGTCAGAATCTTCTGGTGATATTTCTTTTAAAGATGAAGGCTGATCTTTATTATTTAAAGTGAAATCAATACATTAGTACACATTCTCCTATGGGGTTCCACCATGGCTTTTAAACATAATGCACAAAGAGGTTCCTCTATGTCAGACATGTTTATACAGACTAGCAATGAGACTAGCAAGCTTGGAAAACACTTTAAATCAAGTTAACAAGCAAATATAAAAAACGTTACTGTGCCTTTAAGAGAAACAAATTGTCAAAAATTTGAAATAACAGTGAAAAAAGGCAGTTAAACTAACAAAATTTTTACAGTGTATGTAACAAGTTAGCAGAGTCTAGAAGAAATTGGATAGAGGGCGCCACATGGTGCAGATCATATATGATAATGACAACAACACAGTATGATCATAAGAATCCTACTCACAAATAGAAGCGCACAAAAAAGTGCAGAAAACGCAGTCCGGAACTACACGTCGTCCGGTCGACCACAAAGGATGGATAACACAGATGGAGGTCCTCGTCTCACCAGGGAGAGTCCAGGGATATCCAAGGTGGGGTGAAAAATGGAACTGTACAACAGAGTTCCAGCCAGATCCTAGGGACCAGAGTTCCAGCCAGATCCTAGGGACCAGAGTTCCAGCCAGATCCTAGGGACCAGAGTTCTAGCCAGATCCTAGGGAAGGAGGCCAGAGGAAGTTCGCCAGGCCCAATTCAAGGGGAAAGAGGTGAATAAGGCAGCAACGCGAGAATTTAAAATGTGTAAAAAAAGTTTAATAACAATAAAAACAGCAGCAACGCGTTTCTCAGTGGTACACACTGTTTCATCAGGCTATACAAACATTCTCAGAGCTGCCATATTTAAACTAGTTGAAAACCAATCAATGAACAGAAAAATTTCACACCCCTAATGGGGCATACCAATATGCAGATAGGGATCAGTGGTGCAAGAGTTAATTAATTGTTCAAGAAATTAACATTAATATGAGTTATGCAGACAATCTCTTATCAAAAGAACATGCTATTGACATACATATGTTTAAAAGGATTACATAATTTTATTATGCTGTATGGAGATAGTATGTTAGTAAACTGTGCCCTAAGGCAGGGAAGAAATTGGTATAGGTCTCCATTAGACTATAAACAGATTCTATTACACACTGTATAATTAAAAATTATACACTATTTGAATTTTAATTCATATATATGGCTATTGCCTAAGAGGCTACTGGAGGCAGGGGTTTAAAAATACTAATATCGAGTAGAAAACATTAGTATACTGGGTTCCGTGAAAGCAATGATGTCAGAGCAGGGGGCGTGTCGGACTAAACTGTATCTTGAAATCCCCAGCGAGAAAAATCAATATTAAATCTAGCTTGTGAACGAACATGAAAGGACAACTACAATGTGACCAGTTTTATTAAAATTCATATGAAACAAAGCCGTTGCATATATCGGCAATAGTTACAATCAGGGATATGTAATGGGGCTTAGATGTCAGATGTGGGGCACGATCAGCCAATCGCGTGTGGCTAATATAATAACAAAACCACGTGACCAGTGAGGTCATTGAGGGTGTGGCAAAATACACCAATAGTGATCAACAGCATGAAGAGGTAGGGGAGGTTTAGTAGCAATGTGAACAGGGTGTCGTACGGGGACAGCCAATAGTATGTGGCTGAGTGTAAACAAAGGGGCGTTAATATATGACTGGTGCATTACGTGATATCAATGTGAAGGGATCTAGGTGGATTAATACCAGGAGGATAAATTACATGGGTGCATGAGTATGCAGGGGAAGGGATTTTGTAAAGATAATAATATCACAATATAATAAAACAGATCGTACCAATATTGATCCATAACAAAATGATATAGGGGCGGCTCAGTGACGATGTGAAAGGAGACTAGCCAATGATATATGGCTGAATGTGCAGTGTAAAAACAGGGGCATTGTTGTCAGTCAAGTGCGTAACATGATATCAATGTGGGGATACCTAAATAGACTACTTACAGGGGATTAAGACGGTGAATGTAAGAATATACAAAAAAGAGAATATTAACATAATATCGCAATATAATAGAATGAGCGGTGATATAATTATGTGTCAGGGGTGTCATGGCCTGTGTGACAGACTGCATTACATATAGGCGAGGAATCGTCAGTACATTTGACCCCTGTGGAGGCTGGAAGGGAAGAAATAACAAGATGTACAATTGGAGCAAGGAACAGGGGGATAATTCGTCCAAAGTAATATGTGAGGGGAGGGAAAGGGGTCGTGGGTCAACGCAATAATATTGAATCTACTAGTGTATGCAAAGAGTGATCAGGTAATATAGAGAAAGGGTGGTTATTACCAAATCGTCGACTGATCACTATATTCAGTCAAGGAACGAGTGTGAGAACATGAAAAAACTTACATAGATATTCAAAGAAAAGAAAGAGAATGATAATGAAAATGATGAGAATGATCAGTCTAAGGTGTGAAATCGGATCGGATATGATGGGGATATGGGGAGTGGTACTATTGTAGATGGAGAGGGAATGGACGAGATATATAACCGGGCATGTAAAAATTAATTGATGTATATGAACAAATGTAAAATGTACAAATGCAAAATGTAAGTAAGGACACTAAATACAGAGAAATAAATAATATATAATTATAAAGACTTGCCATCAATCAGAGGCATCCAGAAAGAACTATGACCCTAGAAATCGACAAAGGTACTGAAAATAAATCTACGAAAGGACAATACATATTGCAAATAAGGGAAGGTGAGAGGGGTTAATGATGAGGTGCATCAGTGGTGGAGTGTAAATGGGAAATAAGGGCTAATTCATAAGGACAAAGGACAACATACATGTGTATCCGCCATATGGTGATATGGGAGAAAAATAGATAAAACAGGCGAAAGTGCATGGTGGTTAGATATGTGCACATATGCACTGGGTAAGGGCAAGAAGCACAAAAGATTAGATAATATATACATAAAGGGCATGATAAGGTGTGGAAACACATAGGACAGTGGTGGCGTCTATAGGGATAGGATTCAGAGATGAGGGTATTCGTGTAGTGGAAGAATGACATACATGGTGGGGGAAAATACCAGGGGGGGGTGTGACGAAACACGCCTTCTCAGCGTCACAATAGAGGGGCGTGGGCATGAAAGGGTTAATGGCACACAGCTCTGGTTCCCTTATCCTTGCAACTCCGCAAAAAGGACCTTAAGAGACACCACATTAGCCTCAATCGTGTCCACGCTGCTCTAACAATTTCTCTGCTGCCACCACCAAAACTTTTAAATTAAAGGGGAGTTCTGGGGAACCCCTAAAAACTCACACTATGTAATACTTGGGTAACGTGCCTTTGACCTTGTCTCAACAGGAGGGTGATTTCAGATATCAGAGCCCAAAGACAGAATTAGATTTTCTGTGTGTTTAGTAACAAAAATATCAACACAGGTTACACAGTGCAAAATTATAAAGACAATAAAAAAAAACATACAATTACAGATGCAAAGCTACAGTTCTTTAGAAACCAAATGGGACATGAAAAAGATTTACACAATATTTTACTTATTTCCAAGTTCCTTTAGATATGTGGAGAGCTGCCATTTCAGATGTTAAGTCGTTAGGGTCCCAGGGCAGTTCTGCCTAAAAAGTCTGTCTCTTGCATACTTGAATCTGATTCTCTTTGTCTTGTCAAAGACAACGCCCGGGTTACAATTTACAACAAGTCTGGCCAATAAAAACAAGTCTTAGCTTGAACTATCAATTTCCAAGGGGAGGAGCGTTTGCATTCCTTTACACACATCACTAGGCTAAGGAGGGGGAAGGGGCTCAGCCCACAGCTTCTATGAATACAAATTCCACACACACAGAACAGCAGTTCACTTCCAGGCTGAGACAATACCACCTCTGCTGAGCAGCCAATCCAGGCATCAACTACTCCACATGATTGTATCATGACAGGGGGGGATCAAATATTCAGATAATATCCATGCTTGTAATCCAATGTCAATGTAAAGGGATGATTAATAATCAAAAAGCTGCTAGGTCCATGTTTAGGTTGAGACCAGAGGGAAATAAGGTCTTCAATTTGTAGATCCAATAAGTTTCCCTCTGTCTCAACCTATTAAACCTATTATAGAAATGGGAATGGGGAATCTGCTCAAGTGGGCAGATGTTGAATGTGTTAGTTGTTCTATTGTGTGTATTATTACAGTGTCTGGGAACACTATGATTACGATATTTGTTCTTAATATTTCTTAAGTGTTCGTTGCACCTGTTCCTTATCAATCTGCAAGTGCGGCCCACATATTGAATCCCACAAAGATTGCAGGTCAATAAGTAAACAACATAAGTGGAAGTACATGTCAAGAATTGATGAATATTATATGATTTCTTTGTAACACTAGATGAAAAGGTTTTACTCCCAAATCTAGTATATTTACACATATTGCAGTTTTTAAGTGGGCACTTCCCTATTCCATTCTTTTTAATTGGTATAGAGGGATTTATTGTTCTGTTGAGTTTGTGAACTACAACTTTACTAGGTGCTAACACACTTAAGTGTAGGGGCTCGTCTGAACACACACTTAGGTTCAGAATCTACTAGTTTTCCGAGAATTGGGTCCTTTTTAACCAAATCCCAATGTTTTTTGATAATGTGTTTAATCTTGATATGGTTCACATTATATTTGGTGATAAATAAGGGGTTAGAATGATTAGTAGTAGTGGTATTAATAATGAAGTCTTGTTTATTTTTCTTTGGTTTGTATGCAAAGTAAGAATCCCTGTTGTCAAATTTGGCTCTTTCATACACCATATCAATTATTTGTTGGGGATAGCCTTTTTCTTTGAATCTAGTTTTCAAAATGATACTTTGTTGTTCAAAATCCTCAATATGGCTGCAGTTTCTTCGTATCCTTTTAAACTGCCCATATGGGATATTGTTGAGCCAAGGACTATAATGGTTACTTCTAAAATGAAGGTAACTATTACAGTCAACAGTTTTAAAGTGTGTAGTCATGATAATTTTATTCTCATTAGAGAAAGATAGACACAAATCTAAAAATACTACTGATTGGTGTTCAATATTACTAGAAAAAGTAAGGCCCATCCTATTGGAATTAAGATGTTTAATGAAAAGTTCGGCAGACAAAACATCCCCCCTCCACAAGAAAAGCAGATCGTCTATGTATCTGCCATAGAAGACCAGGTTCGCTCCAAAGTTTGATCTATAGATGTACTCAGTTTCAAATAGCCCCATAAAAAGATTGGCGAAACTGGGAGCGAACCTGGTCCCCATGGCAGTACCTAATATCTGTAGATAATACTCGTCTTGATAGACAAAATAGTTGTGTTCTAAAATAAAAGATATTAATTGTACAATAAACTCTTTTTGTAATACAGGAATGTACATATCACTTGCCAAAAATTCAGATACGGCTTGGATACCCAATTGGTGTCGTATATTAGAATATAAAGCATGTATATCACATGAGATCCATATCAATTTTTCGTCCAATGTGATCTGTTCCAACTTTTTGATCAGATCAGGGGAATCTTTAATATAAGAATCCAAAGTGACGACATAGCGTTGAAGATACCAATCAACGTATTCGGATAGATTGTCGTTAGGCTCCCAATTCCGGCTATGATGGGTCTCCAGGGTGGGCATTTGGGGTCCTTATGAACCTTTGGCAAGTGATAAGGCACAATTTGGTTTTATGGGGATTAAAAAATTATTTTCAGCTGTATTAATACCTTCCTGATATCCAAAATTAATAATACCTGTCAAAATTTTAAGAAATTTTTCAGTGGGATCAATGTGTAACTTCCTATAGTATTTAGTGTCACTTAATATTTTATTTGCTTCAAGCAAATAATCAGAGAGGTCTTGTAGAACGATACCTCCGCCCTTATCGGCCTGATGTATCACAAGGTTCTGATTATTTTTAAGGGCTTTCAGTGCTTTCATCTCATTGAAATTGAGATTATTAACTTTAAAGTGGGAAGTGGTCGGGAGTCTTTCAAGGTCTTCTAGTATGTATTCCTTAAACAATTCTAAATGGGTATTGTTTCTAAGAATGGGATTAAAATTAGATTTCCTTTTCAGGTCAGTGTGAACATAATAATTAAGAAGGTGGTTAGTCAAATTTTCAGGTTCATGGTAAATAATATTATAGGATATTCTAGTATCCATATCATCTGTTAGTATGGGACATGTATTGGATTTAAATTTTTTCTCTGCAAAGTACTTTTGAAGTGACAATTTGCGAATGAACCTATTGACATCCACATATAATTCAAACATACTATGAGAGTTGGAAGGGCTGAAAGATAAACCTTTTCCCAAGAGTCTAATCTCATCGTTGGACAATTGGTGCGAGGATAAATTAAAAATACCACTGGTTAGTTTCTGAAGTCTACTCTTTTTTGAGGGTTGATTTTCGTCCCCTATTTCCCCGTCTTCGTGAGCCCTTTTTCCTCTCTGATTTGGGGTATTTGTGACTAATGGTTGCAGGAATTCTGCTATTTTCGGTTGATGCAGTCTGGGTGTTGGGCGCCTGTCTAAAAACATAATTTATGCTTACCTGATAAATTCCTTTCTTCTGTAGTGTGATCAGTCCACGGGTCATCATTACTTCTGGGATATTACTCCTCCCCAACAGGAAGTGCAAGAGGATTCACCCAGCAGAGTTGCATATAGCCCCTCCCCTCTACGTCACCCCCAGTCATTCGACCAAGGACCAACGAGAAAGGAGGAACCAAGGGTGTAGTGGTGACTGGAGTATAATTTAAAAATAATTACCTGCCTTAAAAAACAGGGCGGGCCGTGGACTGATCACACAACAGAAGAAAGGAATTTATCAGGTAAGCATAAATTATGTTTTCTTCTGTTAAGTGTGATCAGTCCACGGGTCATCATTACTTCTGGGATACCAATACCAAAGCAAAAGTACACGGATGACGGGAGGGATAGGCAGGCTCTTTTATACAGAAGGAACCACTGCCTGAAGAACCTTTCTCCCAAAAATAGCCTCCGAGGAAGCAAATGTGTCAAATTTGTAAAATTTTGAAAAAGTATGAAGCGAAGACCAAGTTGCAGCCTTGCAAATCTGTTCAACAGAGGCCTCATTCTTAAAGGCCCAAGTGGAAGCCACAGCTCTAGTGGAATGAGCTGTAATTCTTTCAGGAGGTTGCTGTCCAGCAGTCTCATAGGCTAAGCGTATTATGCTACGAAGCCAAAAAGAGAGAGAGGTAGCAGAAGCTTTTTGACCTCTCCTCTGACCAGAGTAAACGACAAACAGGGAAGACGTCTGTCGAAATTCTTTAGTTGCCTGTAAGTAAAATTTTAGGGCACGAACTACATCCAGATTGTGCAGAAGACGTTCCTTCTTTGAAGAAGGATTTGGACACAAAGATGGAACAACAATCTCTTGATTGATATTCCCGTTAGTGACTACCTTGGGTAAGAACCCAGGTTTAGTACGCAGAACTACCTTATCCGAATGAAAAATCAAATAAGGAGAATCACAATGTAAGGCTGATAATTCAGAGACTCTTCGAGCCGATGAAATAGCCATTAAAAATAGAACTTTCCAAGATAACAACTTTATATCAATGGAATGGAGGGGTTCAAACGGAACGCCCTGTAAAACGTTAAGAACAAGATTTAAACTCCATGGTGGAGCAACAGTCTTAAACACAGGCTTAATCCTCGCTAAAGCCTGACAAAAAGCCTGAACGTCTGGCACTTCTGACAGACGTTTGTGTAATAGAATAGACAGAGCTGAGATCTGTCCCTTTAATGAACTAGCAGATAAACCCTTTTCTAAACCTTCTTGTAGAAAAGACAATATCCTAGGAATCCTAACCTTACTCCAAGAGTAACCTTTGGATTCACACCAATATAGGTATTTACGCCATATTTTATGGTAAATCTTTCTGGTAACAGGCTTCCTGGCCTGTATTAAGGTGTCAATAACTGACTCAGAGAACCCACGTCTTGATAAAATCAAACGTTCAATTTCCAAGCAGTCAGCTTCAGAGAAGTTAGATTTTGATGTTTGAAAGGACCCTGTATCAGGAGGTCCTGTTTCAGAGGTAGAGACCAAGGTGGACAGGATGACATGTCCACCAGGTCTGCATACCAAGTCCTGCGTGGCCATGCAGGTGCTATCAGAATCACTGATGCTCTCTCCTGTTTGATTCTGGCAATCGAGGAAGCATCGGGAAGGGTGGAAACACATAAGCCATCCTGAAGTCCCAAGGTGCCGTCAGGGCATCTATTAGGACTGCTCCTGGATCCCTGGATCTGGACCCGTACCGAGGAAGCTTGGCGTTCTGTCGAGACGCCATGAGATCTATCTCTGGCTTGCCCCAACGTCGAAGTATTTGGGCAAAGACCTCCGGATGAAGTTCCCATTCCCCCGGATGAAAAGTCTGACGACTTAAGAAATCCGCCTCCCAATTCTCCACTCCCGGGATGTGGATTGCTGACAGGTGGCAAGAGTGAGACTCTGCCCAGCGAATTATCTTTGATACTTCCATCATTGCTAGGGAGCTCCTTGTCCCTCCCTGATGGTTGATGTAAGCTACAGTCGTGATGTTGTCCGACTGAAACCTGATGAACCCCCGAGTTGTCAACTGGGGCCAAGCCAGGAGGGCATTGAGAACTGCTCTCAATTCCAGAATGTTTATTGGCAGGAGACTCTCCTCCTGACTCCATTGTCCCTGAGCCTTCAGAGAATTCCAGACGGCACCCCAACCTAGAAGGCTGGCGTCTGTTGTTACAATTGTCCAGTCTGGTCTGCTGAATGGCATCCCCCTGGACAGATGTGGCCGAGAAAGCCACCATAGAAGAGAATTTCTGGTCTCTTGATCCAGATTCAGAGAAGGGGACAAGTCTGAGTAATCCCCATTCCACTGACTTAGCATGCACAATTGCAGTGGTCTGAGGTGTAAGCGAGCAAATGGCACTATGTCCATTGCTGCTACCATTAGGCCGATTACCTCCATGCATTGAGCCACCGATGGGTGTTGAATGGAATGAAGGGTGCGGCAAGCACTTTGAAGTCTTGTTAACCTGTCTTCTGTCAGGTAAATCTTCATTTCTACAGAATCTATAAGAGTCCCCAGGAAGGGAACTCTTGTAAGTGGAACAAGTGAACTTTTCTTTTCGTTCACCTTCCATCCATGTGACCTTAGAAATGCCAGTACTAACTCTGTATGAGACTTGGCAGTTTGAAAGCTTGAAGCTTGTATCAGAATGTCGTCTAGGTAAGGAGCTACCGAAATTCCCCGCGGTCTTAGTACCGCCAGAAGAGCACCTAGAACCTTTGTGAAGATTCTTGGAGCTGTAGCCAATCCGAATGGAAGAGCCACAAACTGGTAATGCCTGTCTAGAAAGGCAAACCTTAGATACCGGTAATGATCCTTGTGAATCGGTATGTGAAGGTAAGCGTCCTTTAAGTCCACTGTGGTCATGTACTGACCTTCTTGGATCATGGGTAAAATTGTCCGGATAGTCTCCATTTTGAATGATGGAACTCTTAGGAATTTGTTTAGGATCTTTAAATCCAGGATTGGTCTGAAAGTTCCCTCTTTTTTGGGAACCACAAACAGATTTGAGTAAAACCCTTGTCCCTGTTCCGACCGTGGAACTGGATGGATTACTCCCATTAACAATAGATCTTGTATGCAGCGTAGAAACGCTTCTTTCTTTGTTTGGTTTGTCGACAACCTTGACAGATGAAATCTCTCTCTTGGAGGAGAGTGTTTGAAGTCCAGAAGGTATCCCTGAGATATTATCTCTAGCGTCCAGGGATCCTGGACATCTCTTGCCCAAGCCTGGGCGAAGAGAGAAAGTCTGCCCCCCACTAGATCCGATCCCGGGCCCTCAATTCATGCTGTTTTAGTGGCAGCTGCAGGCTTCCTGGCCTGCTTGCCCTTGTTCCAGGACTGGTTAGGTCTCCAGCCTTGTCTGTAGCGAGCACCAGATCCTTCTTGTTTTGGAGTAGTGGAAGATGATGCTGCTCCTGCTTTGAAATTCCGAAAGGAACGAAAATTAGACTGTCTAGCCTTAGGTTTGGCTTTGTCTTGAGGTAGGGCGTGGCCCTTACCTCCTGTAATGTCAGCGATAATTTCTTTCAAACCAGGCCCAAATAAGGTCTGTCCCTTGAAAGGTATATTAAGTAATTTGGACTTAGAAGTTACATCAGCTGACCAGGATTTTAGCCACAGTGCTCTGCGCGCTTGAATGGCGAATCCGGAATTCTTAGCCGTAAGTTTAATTAAATGTACTACGGCTTCCGAAATGAATGAATTAGATAGCTTAAGTACTCTAAGCCTGTCTGAAATGTCGTCCAGCGTAGCTGAACCAAGATTCTCTTCTAGAGACTCAATCCAGAATGCCGCTGCAGCCGTGATCGGCGCAATGCATGCAAGGGGTTGCAATATAAAACCTTGTTGAACAAACATTTTCTTAAGGTAACCCTCTAATTTTTTATCCATTGGATCTGAAAAGGCACAGCTATCCTCTACCGGGATAGTGGTACGTTTAGCTAAAGTAGAAACTGCTCCCTCCACCTTAGGGACCGTTTGCCATAAATCCTGTGTGGTGGTGTCTATTGGAAACATCTTTCTAAATATTGGAGGGGGTGAGAACGGCACACCGGGTCTATCCCACTCCTTAGTAATAATTTCAGTTAGTCTTTTAGGTATAGGAAAAACGTCAGTACTTGTTGGTACAGCAAAATATTTATCCAACCTACACATTTTCTCGGGTATTGCAACTGTGTTACAATCATTCAGGGCCGCTAACACCTCCCCTAGTAAAACACGGAGGTTTTCCAGCTTAAATTTAAAATTTGAAATATCTGAATCCAATCTGTTTGGATCAGAACCGTCAGCCGCAGAATGAAGCTCTCCGTCCTCATGTTCTGCAAGTTGTGACGCAGTATCTGACATGGCCCTAACATTATCAGCGCACTCTGTTCTCACTCCAGAGTGATCACGCTTGCCCCTTAGTTCTGGTAATTTAGCCAAAACCTCAGTCATAACAGTAGCCATATCTTGTAATGTTATTTGTAATGGCCGCCCAGATGTACTTGGCATCGCCATATCGCGCACGTCCCGAGCGGGAGATGCAGGTACTGTCACGTGAGGCGAGTTAGTCGGCATAACTCTCCCCCCGTTGTTTGGTGAAATTTGTTCAATTTGTACAGATTGACTTTTATTTAATGTAGCATCAATACAGTTAGTACATAAATTTCTATTGGGCTCCACCTTGGCTTTAGTACAAATAGTACAGGTCTCATCTTCTGAATCAGACATGTTTAACAAACTAGCAAATAAACTTGCAATTTGGAAATACTATACAAGTAAAATACAATGAAAAAAAAAAAACGAACTGTGCTTGAAAAGCACTGAATATATATAACAGATGAAATCAATCAGCTTTGTAAAACAAAATGCAACTTAGCAAAAGCTTGTACCCAGTAGCAAGAAATAACTAACCCTGAGGCATAAAAAAGTTAAAGAATAAACGTTTTTTATCACAGTCAACTACAATCTTACAGCTCTGTTAGATTACTTCCCTCAAATTAGCTTTGAAGATCCCTGGGTTCTGTAGAGATAAACCGGAACATGCAGGAAAAAACAATGAGCTTTTGACTGAAATTTTTGATGCGTAGCAAAAGCGCCAAAAAAGGTCCCACCCCCTCACACACAACAGTGAGAGAGATTAAAAACTGTCATAATTAGATCCAGCAACTGCCAAGTGGAAAAATAGTGCCCAAACATTTTATTCACCCAGTACCTCAGAAAATGAAAACGATTTTACATTCCAGCAAAAACGTTTAACATAATTAAGAATTATTAAAAAGCCTGTTGTATTTCTATTAGGCTAAAATCTTATATACACAGTGTAATTCCAGCGAAGTACCATTCCCCAGAATACTAAAATGTAAATTATACATACATGATATAATGTCGGTATGGCAGGATTTTCTCAGCAATTCCATTGTTAGAAAATAAAAACTGCTACATACCTTTTTGCAGAATAAACTGCCCGCTGTCCCCTGATCTGAAGTTTACCTCTCCTCAGATGGCCGAGAAACAGCAATATGATCTTAACAACTCCGGCTAAAATCATAGTAAAAACTCTGGTAGATTCTTCTTCAAACTCTACCAGAGAAGGAATAACACACTCCGGTGCTATTAAAAAATAACAAACTTTTGATTGAAGAAATAAACTAAATAAAATCACCATAGACCTCTCACACATCCTATCTAGTCGTTGGGTGCAAGAGAATGACTGGGGGTGACGTAGAGGGGAGGGGCTATATGCAACTCTGCTGGGTGAATCCTCTTGCACTTCCTGTTGGGGAGGAGTAATATCCCAGAAGTAATGATGACCCGTGGACTGATCACACTTAACAGAAGAAAAAGACTGGTCATAACTCTCGCTATCCCTTCTAAAAGGGTCAAAATTAGTTGATGTCGAGGGTTGATTAGGTGACGGATCATCTATTCTAGGTCTTAGTCTTGTGTCAGAAGAGTGTTCGTCCTGTCTAGGACGGGGTCGTGTATCGGGGTGCAAATAATGAGATGATTTGGGGTGATAATTGGAATATGGTAAGGTGTTCTGATGGTTTGTGCGTCTATTCATATATGGATAGTGTTTAGGAGTATTTTTCTGATACTGACCATTCTGTTTATAATTAAAATGATTATTATTATATTGAAATCGGTTAGAATAGTGGTTAGAGGATCTAGGGCCATGTTCATATTCAGATTTCGAATTATGTGACATGTCGTAACTACCCGGTGAGTTGTCTCTCAAGGTAGTGAATCTATTGTTGGATTCATATCTATTATGTTCCATGTTTCTATCAGGGTGTGTATGGTGTCTTGGTCCCCTATTGGGTTCTTCCCGGGGATGGTACCTATTATAATAACCACCATTGTTAAATTGATAGTTAGAGTTCGAATTATCTCTTTGGAAATGTTCTCTTGATTTATGATAATAGTTGTTAGAACCACTATCATGATAATTACGGTTGACATTATTTTTGTGTCTATTACGAGTTCTATCCACTAGAGTCCATTTTGATGTATTATGTGGTTGAGTTAATCTGGGTGTTTGATTAGCACTATTTTCTTCTCTTGGGTTAGTCATATTATTGTCTTGAGGTGTTTTTTTCATATAGGTATAGACAACACCCTGTTTGTAGTCTTCATTATCCCTAGCTAACTTCTTATTTTTAAGATTGATAATGTCCTGTTCATATTTATCGATCCTATCTAAAACCAACTGATTCAAGCCCTCATATTTCTCATCATTTTGTACCAATTGCAATTGTTTCTGTATTAATTCAATTTCTTTACTTGCTAGATTGACAAGTTTTTCTCTATGAGATATTAATAAATTTAAAAGAACATTCATTAAGTGCTGTTTCCCACTCGGATAAAAGTGTGGGGGCTATCTTTGAAGGAGCAGCTTTTAAACATGCAGACCCCTGGGTATCTGTTTCAGATTTAGATATTTTCTGAGGGTGTCCAGGTCCCACCAGTGTCTGCACTCATTTTTGAGCTGCTCCTCCAGTTTAAAAAACATACTTTGGATGGGGATTTCAGTTGAATGTTCATTCATAGATTCATTCCCAGCCATATCAGTTCTATTAGACCCAAGAAGTAATCTTTTGTTGTTACGTTAATTTATAGATAGCATCCTGGCTGCTCTCTTAATATTATTATGCAAAATATAAGAACAACAATTAGGGCCACTGGGGACACAAAGGTCACCAGAGCACTACTAAGAGGCGCCTGGACAAAAGTAGCACAATATGGATTCAGAATAATAATATTAAACTTGGGAAAGATAATCCCATAGAGATAGTGAAATAAGATATTAATGGGGGATAAATATATCAACAATATTTGATAAATAATGGAAGTCCTGACTGCTAATAAATAAAAAAATATTAAATAAAAAACAATATATATAAAACTGCCAAATAGGACAATAGATATATATATAAAACAATGCGATAAATATAAATATATATATATATATATATATATATATATATAGTTTATTTTAGTCCAATCAATAAGGATAACTTATCAAGTCCAGCAGAGTCCAAAGGTTAGGGCCCAAAAGGTACGTGAGGTGGGCAATAATCCAGATAGAAGATAGGCCGCTCCTCCAGAGTGTTATGCCAGGAACACAGATGGAAAATCTAGAAGAAATTGGATAGAGGGCGCTACATGGTGCAGATCATATATGATGACAACAACACAGTATGATCATAAGAATCCTACTCACAAATAGAAGCGCACAAAAAAGTGCAGAAAACGCAGTCCGGAACTACACGTCGTCCGGTCGACCACAAAGGATGGATAACACAGATGGAGGTCCTCGTCTCACCAGGGAGAGTCCAGGGATATCCAAGGTGGGGTGAAAAATGGAACTGTACAACAGAGTTCCAGCCAGATCCTAGGGACCAGAGTTCCAGCCAGATCCTAGGGACCAGAGTTCCAGCCAGATCCTAGGGACCAGAGTTCCAGCCAGATCCTAGGGACCAGAGTTCCAGCCAGATCCTAGGGACCAGAGTTCCAGCCAGATCCTAGGGACCAGAGTTCCAGCCAGATCCTAGGGACCAGAGTTCCAGCCAGATCCTAGGGACCAGAGTTCCAGCCAGATCCTAGGGACCAGAGTTCCAGCCAGATCCTAGGGACCAGAGTTCCAGCCAGATCCTAGGGACCAGAGTTCCAGCCAGATCCTAGGGACCAGAGTTCCAGCCAAATCCTAGGGACCAGAGTTCCAGCCAAATCCTAGGGACCAGAGTTCCAGCCAGATCCTAGGGACCAGAGTTCCAGCCAAATCCTGGGGACCAGAGTTCCAGCCAAATCCTGGGGAAGGAGGCCAGAGGAAGTTCGCCAGGCCCAATTCAAGGGGAAAGAGGTGAATAAGGCAGCAACCGGAGAATTTAAAATGTGTAAAAAAAGTTTAATAACAATAAAAACAACAGCAATGCGTTTCTCAGTGATACACACTGTTTCATCAGGCTATACAAACATTCTCAGAGCTGCCATATTTAAACTAGTTGAAAACCAATCAATGAACAGAAAAAATTCACACCCCTAATGGGGCATACCAATATTCAGATAGGGATCAGTGGTGCAAGAGTTAATTGTTCAAGAAATTAACATTAATATGAGTTATGCAGACAATCTCTTATCAAAAGAACATGCTATTGACATACATATGTTTAAAAGGATTACATAATTTTATTATGCTGTATGGAGATAGTATGTTAGTAAACTGTGCCCTAAGGCAGGGAAGAAATTGGTATAGGTCTCCATTAGACTATAAACAGATTCTATTACACACTGTATAATTAAAAATTATACACTATTTGAATTTTAATTCATATATATGGCTATTGCCTAAGAGGCTACTGGAGGCAGGGGTTTAAAAATACTAATATCGAGTAGAAAACATTAGTATACTGGGTTCCGTGAAAGCAATGTCGTCAGAGCAGGGAGCGTGTAGGACTAAACTGTATCTTGAAATCCCCAGCGAGAAAAATAAATATTAAATCTAGCTTGTGAACGAACATGAAAGGACAACTACAATGTGACCAGTTTTATTAAAATTCATATGAAACAAAGCCGTTGCATATATCGGCAATAGTTACAATCAGGGATATGTAATGGGGCTTAGATGTCAGATGTGGGGCACGATCAGCCAATCGGGTGTGGCTAATATAATAACAAAACCACGTGACCAGTGAGGTCATTGAGGGTGTGGCAAAACACACCAATAGTGATCAACAGCATGAAAAGGTAGGAGAGGTTTAGTAGCAATGTGAACAGGGTGTCGTTAGGGGACAGCCAATAGTATGTGGCTGAGTGTAAACAAAGGGGCGTCAATATATGACTGGTGCATTACGTGATATCAATGTGAAGGGATCTAGGTGGATTAATACCAGGAGGATAAATTACATGGGTGCATGAGTATGCAGGGGAAGGGATTTTGTAAAAATAATATCACAATATAATAAAACAGATCGTACCAATATTGATCCATAACAAAATGATATAGGGGCGGCTCAGTGACGATGTGAAAGGAGTCTGGTGCAGAAGCAGCCAATGATATATGGCTGAATGTGCAGTGTAAAAACAGGGGCATTGTTGTCAGTCAAGTGCGTAACATGATATCAATGTGGGGATACCTAAATAGACTACTTACAGGGGATTAAGACGGTGAATGTAAGAATATACAAAAAAGAGAATATTCATGGCCTGTGTGCCTGACTGCATTACATATAGGCGAGGAATCGTCAGTACATTTGACCCCTGTGGAGGCTGGAAGGGAAGAAATAACAAGATGTACAATTGGAGCAAGGAACAGGGGGATAATTCGTCCCAAGTAATATGTGAGGGGAGGGAAAGGGGTCGTGGGTCAACGCAATAATATTGAATCTACTAATGTATGCAAAGAGTGATCAGGTAATATAGAGAAAGGGTGGTTATTACCAAATCGTCGACTGATCACTATATTCAGTCAAGGAACGAGTGTGAGAACATGAAAAAACTTACATAGATATTCAAAGAAAAGAAAGAGAATGATAATGAAAATTATGAGAATGATCAGTCTAAGGTGTGAAATCAGATCGGATATGATGATGGGGATATGGGGAGTGGTACTATTGTAGATGGAGAGGGAATGGACAAGATATATAACCGGGCATGTAAAAATTAATTGATGTATATGAACAAATGTAAAATGTACAAATGCAAAATGTAAGTAAGGACACTAAATACAGAGAAATAAATAATATATAATTATAAAGACTTGCCATCAATCAGAGGCATCCAGAAAGAACTATGACCCTAGAAATCGACAAAGGTACTGAAAATAAATCTACGAAAGGACAATACATATTGCAAATAAGGGAAGGTGAGAGGGGTTAATGATGAGGTGCATCAGTGGTGGAGTGTAAATGGGAAATAATAAGGGCTAATTCATAAGGACAAAGGACAAGATACATGTGTATCCACCATATGGTGATATGGGAGAAAAATAGATAAAAAAGGCGAAAGTGCATGGTGGTTAGATATGTGCACATATGCTCTGGGTAAGGGCAAGAAGCACAAAAGATTAGATAATATATACATAAAGGGCATGATAAGGTGTGGAAACACATAGGACATGGGACAGTGGTGGCGTCTATAGGGATAGGATTGCCTATAGACGCCACCACTTGCAAATGGATGATTAACCCCTTAATGCAAAAAACAGATTGACAAATGAAAAACGTTTTTTGATAGTCACAATAAACTGCCACAGCTCAACTGTGGCTTTACCTTCCTCAATAAACTACTTTTAAAGCCCTTTGATCCCTTCAGAGATGTCCTATACCATGATGGAAACTGCTGGGGAAAGCTGGATGTCTGTCTGTAATTTTAAGTGCGCAACAAAGCGCTAAAATAGGCCCCTCCCACTCTTACTACTACAGTGGAAAGCCTCAGGAAACTATTTCTAGGCAAAAATCAAGCCAGCCATGTGGAAAACACTAAGCCCCAATAGGTTTTATCACCAAAGCATATATAAAAACGATTAAACATGCCAGCAAACGTTTTATATTGCATAATTATAAGAGTCTATAGCTCTCACAGTAAGCCTGTTACTTGTCGCTATTAAATCACTGTATTTAGGCTTAACTTACATTAATCCGGAATCAGCAGCATTTTCTAGCAATGCCATCCCTAGAAAAACGTAAAACTGCACATACCTTATTGCAGGGTAACCTGCATGCTATTCTCCCTCTGAAGTTACCTCACCCCTCAGACATACGTGAGAACAGCAGTGGATCTTAGTTACTTCTGCTAAGATCATAGAAAACACAGGCAGATTCTTCTTCTAACTGCTGCCTGAGAGAAAATAGTACAACTCCGTTACTATTTAAAAACAATAAACTGTTGATTGAAGAAAAAACCAACTATATTACACCACTTTCCTCTTACTACCTCCTATGTTGAGGGTTGCAAGAGAATGACTGGATATGGCAGTTAGGGGAGGAGCTATATAACAGCTCTGCAGTGGGTGATCCTCTTGCAACTTCCTGTTGGGAAGGAGAATATCCCACAAGTAATGGATGATCCGTGGACTGGATACACTTAAGAGAAATTTCTTTACACTACCTTCAACTGCTTAGTGGAAAACCAACCGGATCTTAGATCATTTTTGCTAAGATCATTAGTATCGGGGCAGAAAAATAAGATGTCTCCTCCTAGGGATTAAGTGACTGATGATTTCTCCCTGAGAAAAATAGTACTCACTGGCACCATTTTAAAATAAAAAACTTCTTGATTGAAGAACCTAAACACCTCACTTTACCTCTTCCTATCACTAACACAGGCAAAGAGAATGACTGGAGGTGGAGGGAAGGGAGGAGATTATATATATATATATATATATATATACACAGCTCTGCTGTGGTGCTCTTTGCCCCTTCCTGCTAGCAGGAGGATAAATCCCACAAGGATGAAATCCGTGGACTCGTCATATCTAGTAAAAAAAAAATAAGCTTAAGTGTAAAGTTTAATGACTTAAAATGCCCATGTTTTTATTAGTATATATTTTGTCATGTGAAACGGTTCATGCAGTAATAGCTACAGAAAAGCTATAAAAAAAAACAAAAAAACAGAAGAAACAGAATTTATGTTTACCTGATAAATTACTTTCTCCAACGGTGTGTCCGGTCCATGGCGTCATCCTTACTTGTGGGATATTCTCTTCCCCAACAGGAAATGGCAAAGAGCCCAGCAAAGCTGGTCACATGATCCCTCCTAGGCTCCGCCTTCCCCAGTCATTCGACCGACGTAAACGAGGAATATTTGCATAGGAGAAATCATATGATACCGTGGTGACTGTAGTTAAAGAAAATAAATTATCAGACCTGATTAAAAAAACCAGGGCGGGCCGTGGACCGGACACACCGTTGGAGAAAGTAATTTATCAGGTAAACATAAATTCTGTTTTCTCCAACATAGGTGTGTCCGGTCCACGGCGTCATCCTTACTTGTGGGAACCAATACCAAAGCTTTAGGACACGGATGAAGGGAGGGAGCAAATCAGGTCACCTAGATGGAAGGCACCACGGCTTGCAAAACCTTTCTCCCAAAAATAGCCTCAGAAGAAGCAAAAGTATCAAATTTGTAAAATTTAGTAAAAGTGTGCAGTGAAGACCAAGTCGCTGCCTTACATATCTGATCAACAGAAGCCTCGTTCTTGAAGGCCCATGTGGAAGCCACGGCCCTAGTGGAATGAGCTGTGATTCTTTCAGGAGGCTGCCGTCCGGCAGTCTCGTAAGCCAATCTGATGATGCTTTTAAGCCAAAAAGAGAGAGAGGTAGAAGTTGCTTTTTGACCTCTCCTTTTACCAGAATAAACAACAAACAAGGAAGATGTTTGTCTAAAATCCTTTGTAGCATCTAAATAGAATTTTAGAGCACGAACTACATCCAAATTGTGCAACAAACGTTCCTTCTTTGAAACTGGATTCGGACACAAAGAAGGCACGACTATCTCCTGGTTAATGTTTTTGTTAGAAACAACTTTCGGAAGAAAACCAGGTTTAGTACGCAAAACCACCTTATCTGCATGGAACACCAGATAAGGAGGAGAACACTGCAGAGCAGATAACTCTGAAACTCTTCTAGCAGAAGAAATTGCAACCAAAAACAAAACTTTCCAAGATAATAACAATATCAACGGAATGTAAGGGTTCAAACGGAACCCCCTGAAGAACTGAAAGAACTAAATTGAGACTCCAAGGAGGAGTCAAAGGTTTGTAAACTGGCTTGATTCTAACCAGAGCCTGAACAAAAGCTTGAACATCTGGCACAGCCGCCAGCTTTTTGTGAAGTAAAACAGATAAAGCAGAAATCTGTCCCTTCAAAGAACTTGCAGATAATCCTTTCTCCAAACCCTCTTGTAGAAAGGATAGAATCTTAGGAATTTTTATCTTGTTCCATGGGAATCCTTTAGATTCACACCAACAGATATATTTTTTCCATATTTTATGGTAAATTTTTCTAGTTACAGGCTTTCTGGCCTGAACAAGAGTATCAATGACAGAATCTGAGAACCCTCGCTTTGACAAAATCAAGCGTTCAATCTCCAAGCAGTCAGTTGGAGTGAGACCAGATTCGGATGTTCGAACGGACCTTGAACAAGAAGGTCCCGTCTCAAAGGTAGCTTCCATGGTGGAGCCGATGACATATTCACCAGGTCTGCATACCAAGTCCTGCGTGGCCACGCAGGAGCTATCAAGATCACCGATGCCCTCTCCTGATAGATCCTGGCTACCAGCCTGGGGATGAGAGGAAACGGTGGGAATACATACGCTAGTTTGAAGGTCCAAGGTGCTACTAGTGCATCTACTAGAGTCGCCTTGGGATCCCTGGATCTGGACCCGTAGCAAGGAACCTTGAAGTTCTGACGAGAGGCCATCAGATCCATGTCTGGACTGCCCCACAACTGAGTAATTTGGGCAAAGATTTCCGGATGGAGTTCCCACTCCCCCGGATGAAATGACTGACGACTCAGAAAATCCGCTTCCCAATTTTCCACTCCTGGAATGTGGATTGCAGACAAGTGGCAGGAGTGAGACTCCACCCAATGAATGATTTGTCACTTCTTCCATCGCCAGGGAACTCCTTGTTCCCCCCTGATGGTTGATGTACGCAACAGTCGTCATGTTGTCCGATTGAAACCGTATGAATTTGGCCTTTGCTAGCTGAGGCCAAGTCTTGAGAGCATTGAATATCGCTCTTAGTTCCAGAATATTTATCGGGAGAAGAGATTCTTCCCGAGACCAAAGACCCTGAGCTTTCAGGAGTCCCCAGACCGCGCCCCAGCCCACCAGACTGGCGTCGGTCGTGACAATGACCCACTCTGGTCTGCGGAAGCTCATCCCCTGTGACAGGTTGTCCAGGGACAGCCACCAACGGAGTGAATCTCTGGTCCTCTGATCTACTTGTATCGTCGGAGACAAGTCTGTATAATCCCCATTCCACTGACTGAGCATGCACAGTTGTAATGGTCTCAGATGAATTCGCGCAAAAGGAACTATGTCCATTGCCGCGACCATCAAACCTATTACTTCCATGCACTGCGCTATGGAAGGAAGAGGAACAGAATGAAGTACTTGACAAGAGTTTAGAAGTTTTGATTTTCTGGCCTCTGTCAGAAAAATCCTCATTTCTAAGGAGTCTATTATTGTTCCCAAGAAGGGAACTCTTGTTGACGGAGATAGAACTTTTTTCTACGTTCACTTTCCACCCGTGAGATCTGAGAAAGGCCAGGACGATGTCCGTGTGAGCCTTTGCTTGTGGAAGGGACGACGCTTGAATCAGAATGTCGTCCAAGTAAGGTACTACTGCAATGCCCCTTGGTCTTAGCACCGCTAGAAGGGACCCCAGTACCTTTGTGAAAATTCTTGGAGCAGTGGCTAATCCGAACGGAAGTGCCACAAACTGGTAATGCTTGTCCAGAAAGGCGAACCTTAGGAACCGATGATGTTCCTTGTGGATAGGAATATGTAGATACGCATCCTTTAAATCCACCGTGGTCATGAATTGACCTTCCTGGATGGAAGGAAGAATTGTTCGAATGGTTTCCATTTTGAACGATGGAACCTTGAGAAACTTGTTTAGGATCTTGAGATCTAAGATTGGTCTGAATGTTCCCTCTTTTTTGGGAACTATGAACAGATTGGAGTAGAACCCCATCCCTTGTTCTCCTAATGGAACAGGATGAATCACTCCCATTTTTAACAGGTCTTCTACACAATGTAAGAATGCCTGTTTTTTTTATGTGGTCTGAAGACAATTGAGACCTGTGGAACCTCCCCTTGGGGGAAGCCCCTTGAATTCCAGAAGATAACCTTGGGAGACTATTTCCAGCGCCCAAGGATCCAGAACATCTCTTGCCCAAGCCTGAGCGAAGAGAGAGAGTCTGCCCCCCACCAGATCCGGTCCCGGATCGGGGGCCAACATCTCATGCTGTCTTGGTAGCAGTGGCAGGTTTCTTGGCCTGCTTACCTTTGTTCCAGCCTTGCATTGGCCTCCAGGCTGGCTTGAGAAGTATTACCCTCTTGCTTAGAGGATGTAGCACTTGGGGCTGGTCCGTTTCTGCGAAAGGGACGAAAATTTGGTTTATTTTTAGCCTTGAAAGACCTATCCTGAGGAAGGGCGTGGCCCTTACCCCCAGTGATATCAGAAATAATCTCTTTCAAGTCAGGGCCAAACAGCGTTTTCCCCTTGAAAGGAATGTTAAGCAATTTATTCTTGGAAGACGCATCCGCTGACCAAGATTTTAGCCAAAGCGCTCTGCGCGCCACAATAGCAAACCCAGAATTTTTCGCCGCTAATCTAGCCAATTGCAAAGTGGCGTCTAAGGTGAAAGAGTTAGCCAATTTGAGAGCATGGATTCTGTCCAAAATCTCCTCATAAGAAGAATCTTTATTGAGCGCCTTTTCTAGTTCATCGAACCAGAAACACGCTGCTGTAGTGACAGGAACAATGCATGAAATTGGTTGTAGAAGGTAACCTTGCTGAACAAACATCTTTTTAAGCAAACCCTCTAATTTTTTATCCATAGGATCTTTGAAAGCACAACTATCTTCTATGGGTATAGTGGTGCTTTTGTTTAGAGTAGAAACCGCCCCCTCGACCTTGGGGACTGTCTGCCATAAGTCCTTTCTGGGGTCGACCATAGGAAACAATTTCTTGAATATAGGGGGAGGGACGATAGGTATGCCGGGCCTTTCCCATTCTTTGTTTACAATATCCGCCACCCGCTTGGGTATAGGAAAAGCTTCGGGGGGCCCCGGGACCTCTAGGAACTTGTCCATCTTACATAATTTCTCTGGAATGACCAAATTCTCACAATCATCCAGAGTAGATAACACCTCCTTAAGCAGAGCGCGGAGATGTTCCAATTTAAATTTGAATGTAATCACATCAGGTTCAGCTTGTTGAGAAATTTTCCCTGAATCTGAAATTTCTCCCTCAGACAAAACCTCCCTGGCCCCCTCAGACTGGTGTAGGGGCACTTCAGAACCAATATCATCAGCGTCCTCATGCTCTTCCGTATTTTCTAAAACAGAGCAGTCGCACTTTCGCTGATAAGTGGGCATTTTGGCTAAAATGTTTTTGATAGAATTATCCATTACAGCCGTTAATTGTTGCATAGTAAGGAGTATTGGCACACTAGATGTACTAGGGGCCTCCTGTGTGGGCAAGACTGGCGTAGACGGAGGGGATGATGCAGTACCATGCTTACTCCCCTCACTTGAGGAATCATCTTGGGCATCATTTTCTCTAAATTTTGTGTCACATAAATCACATCTATTTAAATGAGAAGGAACCTTGGCTTCCCCACATACAGAACACAGTCTATCTGGTAGTTCAGACATGTTAAACAGGCATAAACTTGATAACAAAGTACAAAAAACGTTTTAAAATAAAACCGTTACTGTCACTTTAAATTTTAAACTGAACACACTTTATTACTGCAAATGTGAAAAAGTATGAAGGAATTGTTCAAAATTCACCAAAATTTCACCACAGTGTCTTAAAGCCTTAAAAGTATTGCACACCAAATTTGAAAGCTTTAACTCTTAAAATAACGGAACCGGAGCCGTTTTTATATTTAACCCCTATACAGTCCCTGGTATCTGCTTTGCTGAGACCCAACCAAGCCCAAAGGGGAATACGATACCAAATGACGCCTTCAGAAAGCCTTTTCTATGTATCAGAGCTCCTCACACATGCATCTGCATGTCATGCTTCCCAAAAACAAGTGCGCAATAGAGGCGCGAAAATGAGGCTCTGCCTATGATTAGGGAAAGCCCCTAGAGAATAAGGTGTCCAATACAGTGCCTGCCGGTTATTTTACATAATTCCCAAGAATAAAATAATTCCTCAAAGCTATGAAGTATTAAAAATGCTTATATATCAATCGTTTTAGCCCAGAAAATGTCTACCAGTCTTAAAAGCCCTTTATTCTTATGTAATAAAAATGGCTTACCGGATCCCATAGGGAAAATGACAGCTTCCAGCATTACATCGTCTTGTTAGAAATGTGTCATACCTCAAGCAGCAAAAGTCTGCTCACTGTTTCCCCCAACTGAAGTTAATTCCTCTCAACAGTCCTGTGTGGAAACAGCCATCGATTTTAGTAACGGTTGCTAAAATCATTTTCCTCTTACAAACAGAAATCTTCATCACTTTTCTGTTTCAGAGTAAATAGTACATACCAGCACTATTTTAAAATAACAAACTCTTGATTGAAGAATAAAAACTACAGTTAAACACCAAAAAACTCTAAGCCATCTCTGTGGAGATGTTGCCTGTACAACGGCAAAGAGAATGACTGGGGAAGGCGGAGCCTAGGAGGGATCATGTGACCAGCTTTGCTGGGCTCTTTGCCATTTCCTGTTGGGGAAGAGAATATCCCACAAGTAAGGATGACGCCGTGGACCGGACACACCTATGTTGGAGAAAAGACGTTTTAAAAAGGTGTTCTTGCAACAGCTTTATACAATGAACTCATATCTGCTGCTTGCCTGAGCACATTTAAAAAGGGACAAAGGCTTGTTGCCACATGTCCATAGCACCCAGACAGAAATTACAAGTATCTGGTTGGGGTATGTCACCAAGGGGAGCTGAATTTAAGGATTTGACTTCCTTTCCTGCACAGTTCTTGATACAAAAAACAGAATTTATGTTTACCTGATAAATTTCTTTCTCCAACGGTGTGTCCGGTCCACGGCGTCATCCTTACTTGTGGGATATTCTCCTCCCCAACAGGAAATGGCAAAGAGCCCAGCAAAGCTGGTCACATGATCCCTCCTAGGCTCCGCCTACCCCAGTCATTCTCTTTGCCGTTGTACAGGCAACATCTCCACGGAGATGGCTTAGAGTTTTTTAGTGTTTAACTGTAGTTTTTCATTATTCAATCAAGAGTTTGTTATTTTCAAATAGTGCTGGTACGTACTATTTACTCTGAAACAGAAAAGAGATGAAGAATTCTGTTTGTATGAGGAAAATGATTTTAGCAACCGTAACTAAAATCGGGCCATTTCCTGTTGGGGAAGAGAATATCCCACAAGTAAGGATGACGCCGTGGACCGGACACACCTATGTTGGAGAAAAGACGTTTTAAAAAGGTGTTCTTGCAACAGCTTTATACAATGAACTCATATCTGCTGCTTGCCTGAGCACATTTAAAAAGGGACAAAGGCTTGTTGCCACATGTCCATAGCACCCAGACAGAAATTACAAGTATCTGGTTGGGGTATGTCACCAAGGGGAGCTGAATTTAAGGATTTGACTTCCTTTCCTGCACAGTTCTTGATACAAAAATATGAGTATGCAGAGTGAATACATTGTGTACATGTAAATCATTAATATGAAGAACTTTACGATTCATAATGAAAAATTAGATTCAGTCTGAAAAAAAATTACTTTATGTTCGCTTTTATTTATTTTTAAGAAGCCAAATTACACTGGTATTTTCCCACTGAATTTTTTGAATACTACACCACTTTGAGGGAACCCCCCACCCACTTATGTTATAACCCCCAAGCAAATTATAAACTGCTAAATAAAATTACACATTTTGGCAGATTTTTTTTTTTAAAAACTCTTAAATATCTATCAAACAAGCTGAAAACGCAACTTGTTTAAGTTAAGTTATCAACACTATCTGTATTTTAAGAAGCAATGACTGTTGAGCAAAACATTGTGAATCTGGTATTGAATTATTGGTGTTAAATCTCAAGTGGTGGAAAGAAAACAATTAAAAATATACAGGTCCTACGTTGACTATCAATACAATACATTATACACAGACATCAATAAGAATAAGAACAATCAGGTAACAATAATATTTGGCATTTTTAATTTAGGTTTGTTTTATTTAAGTTTAATGTTAATTCCATGCTGTGTTTTCAGTAAGAACAATTACAGATCCTGTATCTGTGGCTCCAGTCAGATATCCAGTAGTACAAATTAGCTTCAAGTTACACATACTGAACGAAAGATAAGTTGAGCGAGAAAAGGAAGGGCAGGAGGGGAAAAGATAGAAAAACAAAAAAAAATTTAACACGCATGCAGGCTATTCAACACCAGCTCCAATGCTAACCTGCTCTGAGGAGGGAAAGTAAAAAGGAGGCAAGAATGAATAAACACGGATTGTTGACATGTTACCAGCACCAATTTTCAGCAACATTTTTTTTTGCACAGTTTGAAAACACTGACAGCAAAAACCACTACAAGGACATTCTGAAGCAATCTGCAACATCAAGCTCTAACCACATTTTAAACAATAGTATGAAATTCAATTCAAACATAAAATAAAAAAGCCACCACACAAGTCTACAGTGCGATTGACTCTGGTCTGCCCTAAGAAGTCACTTCTTGTGTGCTCTATGTGTTTCTAAGAGGTTACAGTGCTGGATAGCACTGAGACAATCTAATGCTGAAAAAGCCTTTATGCAGTCCTGTTAGTGTCTTAATGAACCTAAGATGGCTGGCAGCAGCAAAATCCACAGTCATTCACTCTTGCCTTTTTAGAATTCTTAAACTGTGTAAAAATGATACACCCAACTGGGCAGGAACATAAATCCTGAGAACCAGTGAAAAAGTCAAATTTTGAGGGTCCTCAGAGTGAGACGGGATATTTGGAAGGAAGGGGATGTTGGTTAGAGAGGGTCTCTTCTTGGCTTTTAAAGGTCTCACTGATTTTCATCTTCCACATCCTGCAGTGCTTCTTTAGTCTGTTCCTCACCTGTAAAAATGGATAATGGGAGGGGAAATATTACAATTAATAAATGAAAAAAATCCCAGCTATTTTGTAACCTAAACATTCCATTTAAAAAGTATAATTAAAATCTCTACACACACTTTTTTTGCTTTAATGCTGAATACATACATACATTTTACTCAAATTAAAAGTATAACTTTCAGTCAAATAGATCCCTTTACTGTAAGCAAAATAAATCCATATAATAACTGAATAGAAGGTTAGCTAATAAAGATCAACAAGAATCTGAATGGAGGTTAAAACTGCTTTACCCATCTACCTTGCATTTTTTCAGGTTTAAAATCCATTAAAAATCATTTTGGTCCGGTTTCAAGAGTCACTCATACCACAGATTTCTATATGGTCATTTCTGGGATTGGTTAAAGTGTGTATGATTAACAAATTAGATGTAAACCTTGAAAATTAAAACTAGAATTAAAATTTAACAAATGTTCTGCAGTCTCATTTCTCATAATTACACTAAAAACCTTACTTATTGTTAGAGACTAAGTGAATTACATATGCAAGATTAGAATATGGCACTGATCAGTAATGTAACAGCGAGGGGAGAAGCTGCAAGTTGGGGGTCAGAATTTTTATTTAGGAAGTGGTTTCAAGTAGAAAGAAAAAAAAATATAAAAAATATTTTTCTCTATTAAAATGGTTGGCACTTCACTACAAAAACCAATACTTTGCAACAATTAAAAATTTGAAATGTCTATTATGTATTTAAAAAACTATAAAAACCACTCCCATAGCTCTATTGGTAGACACACACCCCACAAGCATAACAAAGCTTATTGGTTTTTAAAAAGCAGGCAATAGAATTTGATATAAACCAATTTACTGGTTATTAGACACAAACCATGCACATAGCTTACATTGCACATAAAATTGAAGCATATGTGCTACATTTATGATCATGCACGTTTGACATTTTTGTTAGGACATTATTTCAACTATGGATTTTTAGAAAACTCACACAACAAATGTGTAAAATCTACAAATATATTCAGCTTGGTGCCAGAAGGTACTAAACACAATATTGAAACCCTTTGCATTACCATCTTAAAATAAATAAATGTTCATTGATGATTTGCCAGAACTCACTGCTACTGGAAGTCCGTAGCTTTAAAAAAAAAAAAAAAAAAAAAAAAAACACAAAAAAAACACCCTCCACACCTGTTTTTTCCATTTGGGTGCATTAAATCGTCCTGCGCTTTAAGCGCCTTGTCAAACATGAAGCATACTATTTTATAAAATATGGAGCCTCCCATTATTCCTTTTCACTTGGGCCAACAGAAACAAAAAATAAATTTATATACAAAAAGGCAACAGCAGAAACCCAAGGAATAATAAATAAATCTAGCCATCACCAGTGATAAAAATCCAGTTAAGTATAAAGTGATGCATATTTTTAATAAAAATTAAATGTTACCCACGTGTAGTTTTAAAAAAGGGAAATGTAGTTTATAACCTTGCTAGGTTCAGGGAATCTTATGGCTTTACTTTGATTATGTTCCAGTGCTACAGAATTTGGAGGTGCTTTACAAGTAAAAATCGTGTATCACTTCCCCATGGGAAGCATATAAGCATACCAAATCCTGTTGTTTTTTTAGGTATGGGTGGAGTGTGTGCTTCTCATAACAATTACGGTTTCACAGACTTCCAGTAGGGGGATGTCTCTCCATTCTACATTACTTTCAATTGATTGGGTAACTTAATTTTAATTAGAAAAGAGGAATGCAGAGAATTTTTTTTTATATATATATATATATAAAAAAAAATGAAGGAAAGCACTCTCTGGTCTTTTAGTGAATATTTAATAAATCAAGCGTGACGTTTCGGGGTGACACTCCCCTTCCTCGGACAAACAAAAACTGCATTCAACTGAAAATTTAAACAAAATAAGCCCCTCCCCCAATGAGAAAATTGTGCCAAATTTCACAAATTTCAAAAACAGTTGTCATGGTGATCCTCAATAAACAAGTACTGGCTATCTAGAGCCTAGTGCAAAGTGCAATAACAGAAGAGCTCTGTATACATAAAACATTACAAAGAGCATTTGATGTGAACAGTTAAACATGAGACATACATTCATTATCATAATGTGCTGAATTATAATGGCATCACAACATTATCATCTCAAAATCGTGATACATATACATCTATCAAACATCTACCCCCTACCACCCTGGTTGAGGTGAACTTTACATAAAATGTGATTAGAGCAGTGTCTAGTGATTCATAGTGTTAGCATCAAACAACCTGGATGGGCACCAGATAACACAAAACATCCACGGACCGTATTTGAGTTGAAAAATAAAAATCAAAGTTCACAGAAACATCCCATTCCTTACGATTTACGTCTATCTAAACTGTGTTACTAGGAGTAGTTCAAACTCTATCAATCTAATCAATGTTTAAATACCTGTTCCAGTATATTCAGTTGCAGCACTGAGTTGTAGCGGGGGACACGCTCCTCACGGCCATGCCGTGACGTAAGCACTAAGCCTCATTCGGTTGTTAGTTGCCATAGCAACCATATACACAGTTCAGCTTGTGGAAAGATATTACGATCGCCACTTTATTCATAGATGGCCTATCACATATTACAATTTACTGGGGCTAGTTCAAACTCAGTTATAATTAAATGGTCCAGTCTATATGGTTGCTATGGCAACTAACAACCGAATGAGGCATGGCGCTTAGTGCTTACGTCACGGCATGGCTGTGAGGAGCGTGTCCCCCGCTGCAACGCAACTGAATATACTGGAACAGGTATTTAAACATTGATTAGATTGATAGAGTTTGAACTACTCCTAGTAACACAGTTTAGACGTAAATCGTAAGGAATGGGATGTTTCTGTGAACTTTGATTTTACTCAAATACGGTCCGTGGATGTTTTGTGTTATCTGGTGCCCATCCAGGTTGTTTGATACTAACACTATGAATCACTAAACACTGCACTAATCACATTTTATGTAAAGTTCACCTCAACCAGGGTGGTAGGGGGTAGATGTGTGATAGATGTATATGTATCACGATTTTGAGATGATAATGTTGTGATGCCATTATAATTCAGCACATTATGAGAATGTATGTATGTCTCATGTTTAACTGTTCACATCAAATGCTCTTTGTAATGTTTTATGTATACAGAGCTCTTCTGTTATTGCACTAGGCTCTAGATAGCCAGTACTTTTTTATTGAGGATCACCATGACAACTGTTTTTGAAATTTGGCGCAATTTTCTCATTAGGGGAGGGGCTTATTTTGTTTAAATTTTCAGTTGAATGCAGTTTGTTTGTCTGAGGAAGGGGAGTGTGTCCCCGAAACATCACGCTTGATTTATTAAATATTCACTAAAAGACCAGAGAGTGCTTTCCTTCATTTATATACATATCTGCTAGCACCCTGGCATCTAATACTTTGGAAGTGAGAGTGCTCTCTTTGAATATATATATATATATATATATATATATATATATATATATATATATATATATATATATATATATATATATATATATACACACACACACATACAGTGGATATAAAAATATACACACATATACAGTGGATATAAAAAGTCTACACACCCGTTAAAATCTCAGGTTTCTGTGATGTAAAAAAACCAACACTGTTATATTTATATACTTTTACCTCTGTGATTACCTTGTATCTAGGAACCTTCTTCCAGCCTCCTGATCACATGACTGACTGTTTACTATCTATTGTCTTAAATTTAGCATTGTTTTGTGCTAAATCTTAAATAACCCCCTGTGCCTGAAGGACCCGCAAACAAAAGCTAACAATTCAAGCCATGGGGGAATATTGGAATATCAACCTGGGTACAACTATATGTCCAATGTCGGTATGGGCGGTTCATAAGACGGTGCTTAGAGGTATCTTAATAAAAGAGAAATCGACACTTATTAAAAAAAGAAACTCCACATTCAATACCTTCACTAAAGATATTGAGACATTAGAGAAGCAACACAAACTGACACTAGCAACATCCATCTTAAAGCAGATACAACAAAAAAGACAACAACTAGATATGATTCTCAAAGATCAATCAGTGAGGTATGCTCATAGAATGAAAACTCATTACTTCCTGTATGCTAACAAACCTGATAAATTTTTAGCCAAAAAGATTAGAGATGGTTATATGGCTACATCCATCCCTGCACTATATAAGGCAGACGGGGTGGAAACCTCTCACCCACAGGAAATTGTTAACGCTTTGGCTTCATACTATGGGGAGCTTTATGATGGTAGGAAGGTTAACCACACTCACTCTACTCAAGACTTACTCACAGACTTTCTAACTAAGGCGAATTTAAGGAAAATTACAGACTCAGACAGAGACCAGTTAAATGCCACGATCACCTCAAAGGAAGTTTCTCAAGCTATAAAATACCTAAAACCAGGGAAAGCACCAGGTCCTGATGGCCTACCGGGGGAGTATTATAAACTGTTTGCGGACATACTTGTTCCACATCTCACTAAATTTGCGAACCATATATTAGAGAATAGGCCATTGCCCAAAGACTTACTCCAAGCCAAAATAGTGGTTATTCCAAAGCCGGGGAAAAAACATAATTTATGCTTACCTGATAAATTCCTTTCTTCTGTTGTGTGATCAGTCCACGGGTCATCATTACTTCTGGGATATAACTCCTCCCCAACAGGAAATGCAAGAGGATTCACCCAGCAGAGCTGCATATAGCTCCTCCCCTCTACGTCAGTCCCAGTCATTCGACCAAGAATCAACGAGAAAGGAGTAACCAAGGGTGAAGTGGTGACTGGAGTATAATTTAAAAGATATTTACCTGCCTTAAAACAGGGCGGGCCGTGGACTGATCACACAACAGAAGAAAGGAATTTATCAGGTAAGCATAAATTATGTTTTCTTCTGTTATGTGTGATCAGTCCACGGGTCATCATTACTTCTGGGATACCAATACCAAAGCAAAAGTACACGGATGACGGGAGGGATAGGCAGGCTCATTATATAGAAGGAACCACTGCCTGAAGAACCTTTCTCCCAAAAATAGCCTCCGAAGAAGCAAAAGTGTCAAATTTGTAAAATTTGGAAAAAGTATGAAGCGAAGACCAAGTTGCAGCCTTGCAAATCTGTTCAACAGAGGCCTCATTCTTAAAGGCCCAAGTGGAAGCCACAGCTCTAGTGGAGTGAGCTGTAATTCTTTCAGGAGGCTGCTGTCCAGCAGTCTCATAGGCTAAACGTATTATGCTACGAAGCCAAAAAGAGAGAGAGGTAGCAGAAGCTTTTTGACCTCTCCTCTGTCCAGAGTAAACGACAAACAAGGAAGAAGTTTGGCGAAAATCTTTAGTTGCCTGCAAGTAGAACTTGAGGGCACGAACTACATCCAGATTGTGTAGAAGACGTTCCTTCTTTGAAGAAGGATTTGGACACAAGGATGGTACAACAATCTCTTGATTGATGTTCCTGTTAGTGACTACCTTAGGTAAGAACCCAGGTTTAGTACGCAGAACTACCTTGTCTGAGTGAAAAATCAGATAAGGGGAATCACAATGTAAGGCTGATAACTCAGAGACTCTTCGAGCCGAGGAAATAGCCATTAAAAACAGAACTTTCCAAGATAACATTTTTATATCAATGGAATGAAGGGGTTCAAACGGAACACCCTGTAAAACGTTAAGAACTAAGTTTAAACTCCATGGTGGAGCAACAGCTTTAAATACAGGCTTGATCCTAGCTAAAGCCTGACAAAAGGACTGGACGTCTGGATTTTCTGACAGACGTCTGTGTAACAAGATGGACAGAGCTGAAATCTGTCCCTTTAATGAACTAGCTGATAAACCCTTTTCTAAACCTTCTTGTAGAAAAGACAATATCCTAGCGATCCTAACCTTACTCCAGGAGTAACCTTTGGATTCGCACCAGTATAGGTATTTCCGCCATATTTTATGGTAAATCCTTCTGGTAACAGGCTTCCTAGCCTGAATCAGGGTATCAATAACCGACTCAGAAAAACCACGTTTTGATAAAATCAAGCGTTCAATTTCCAAGCAGTCAGCTTCAGAGAAGTTAGATTTTGATGTTTGAATGGACCCTGTATCAGAAGGTCCTGTCTTAGAGGTAGAGACCAAGGCGGACAGGATGACATGTCCACCAGATCTGCATACCAAGTCCTGCGTGGCCATGCAGGTGCTATTAGAATTACTGATGCTCTCTCCTGTTTGATTTTGGCAATCAATCGAGGAAGCAGCGGGAAGGGTGGAAACACATAAGCCATCCTGAAGTTCCAAGGTGCTGTCAAAGCATCTATCAGAACTGCTCCCGGATCCCTGGATCTGGACCCGTAGCGAGGAAGTTTGGCGTTCTGGCGAGACGCCATGAGATCTATCTCTGGTTTGCCCCAACGTCGAAGTATTTGGGCAAAGACCTCCGGATGAAGTTCCCACTCCCCCGGATGAAAAGTCTGGCGACTCAAGAAATCCGCCTCCCAGTTCTCCACTCCCGGGATGTGGATTGCTGACAGGTGGCAAGAGTGAGACTCTGCCCAGCGAATTATCTTTGATACTTCCATCATTGCTAGGGAGCTTCTTGTCCCTCCCTGATGGTTGATGTAAGCTACAGTCGTGATGTTGTCCGACTGAAACCTGATGAACCCCCGAGTTGTTAACTGGGGCCAAGCCAGAAGGGCATTGAGAACTGCTCTCAATTCCAGAATGTTTATTGGAAGGAGACTCTCCTCCTGATTCCATAGTCCCTGAGCCTTCAGAGAATTCCAGACAGCGCCCCAACCTAGTAGGCTGGCGTCTGTTGTTACAATTGTCCAGTCTGGCCTGCTGAATGGCATCCCCCTGGACAGGTGTGGCCGATAAAGCCACCATAGAAGAGAATTTCTGGTCTCTTGATTCAGATTCAGAGTAGGGGACAAATCTGAGTAATCCCCATTCCACTGACTTAGCATGCATAATTGCAGCGGTCTGAGGTGTAGGCGTGCAAAAGGTACTATGTCCATTGCCGCTACCATTAAGCCGATCACCTCCATGCATTGAGCTACTGACGGGTGTTGAATGGAATGAAGGACGCGGCATGCATTTTGAAGCTTTGTTAACCTGTCTTCTGTCAGGTAAATCTTCATTTCTACAGAATCTATAAGAGTCCCCAAGAATGGAACTCTTGTGAGAGGAAAAAGAGAACTCTTCTTTTCGTTCACTTTCCATCCATGCGACCTTAGAAATGCCAGAACTAACTCTGTATGAGACTTGGCAGTTTGAAAGCTTGAAGCTTGTATTAGAATGTCGTCTAGGTACGGAGCTACCGAAATCCCTCGCGGTCTTAGTACCGCTAGAAGGGCACCCAGAACCTTTGTGAAGATTCTTGGAGCCGTAGCCAGTCCGAATGGAAGAGCTACAAACTGGTAGTGCCTGTCTAAGAAGGCAAACCTTAGGTACCGGTGATGATCTTTGTGGATCGGTATGTGAAGGTAAGCATCCTTTAAATCCACTGTGGTCATGTACTGACCCTCTTGGATCATGGGTAAGATTGTCCGAATAGTTTCCATTTTGAACGATGGAACTCTTAGGAATTTGTTTAGAATCTTTAAATCTAAGATTGGCCTGAAAGTTCCCTCTTTTTTGGGAACCACAAACAGGTTTGAGTAGAACCCTTGTCCTTGTTCCGACCGCGGAACCGGATGGATCACTCCCATTAATAACAGATCTTGTACGCAGCGTAGAAACGCTTCTTTCTTTATCTGGTTTGTTGACAACCTTGACAGATGAAATCTCCCTCTTGGGGGAGATAATTTGAAGTCTAGAAGGTATCCCTGAGATATGATCTCTAGAGCCCAGGGATCCTGAACATCTCTTGCCCAGGCCTGGGCAAAGAGAGAGAGTCTGCCCCCCACTAGATCCGGTCCCGGATCGGGGGCTCTCGGTTCATGCTGTCTTTGGGGCAGCAGCAGGTTTCCTGGCCTGCTTGCTCTTGTTCCAGGACTGGTTAGGCTTCCAGCCTTGCCTGTAACGAGCAACAGCTCCTTCCTGTTTTGGTGCAGTGGAGGTTGATGCTGCTCCTGTTTTGAAATTCCGAAAGGGACGAAAATTAGACTGTCTAGCCTTAGCTTTGGCTTTGTCTTGAGGTAGGGCGTGGCCCTTACCACCTGTAATGTCAGCGATAATTTCTTTCAAACCGGGCCCAAATAAAGACTGCCCCTTGAAAGGTATATTAAGTAATTTGGACTTAGAAGTCACATCAGCTGACCAGGATTTTAGCCACAGCGCCCTACGTGCCTGTATGGCGAATCCTGAGTTCTTAGCCGTAAGTTTAGTTAAATGTACTACGGCCTCCGAAATGAAAGAATTAGCTAGTTTAAGGACTCTAAGCCTGTCCGTAATGTCGTCTAGCGTAGATGAACTAAGGTTCTCTTCCAGCGACTCAATCCAAAATGCTGCCGCAGCCGTAATCGGCGCGATACATGCAAGGGGTTGTAATATAAAACCTTGTTGAACAAACATTTTCTTAAGGTAACCCTCTAATTTTTTATCCATTGGATCTGAAAAAGCACAGCTATCCTCCACCGGGATAGTGGTACGCTTAGCTAAAGTAGAAACTGCTCCCTCCACCTTGGGGACCGTCTGCCATAAGTCCCTAGTGGTGGCGTCTATTGGGAACATCTTTCTAAATATTGGAGGGGGTGAGAACGGCACACCGGGTCTATCCCACTCCTTAGTAACAATTTCAGTTAGTCTCTTAGGTATAGGAAAAACGTCAGTACTCGCCGGTACCGCAAAGTATTTATCCAACCTACACAGTTTCTCTGGTATTGCAACGGTGTTACAATCGTTAAGAGCTGCTAAGACCTCCCCTAGTAATACACGGAGGTTCTCCAATTTAAATTTAAAATTTGAAATATCTGAGTCCAATTTGTTTGGATCAGAACCGTCACCCACAGAATGAAGCTCTCCGTCCTCATGCTCTGCGAGCTGTGACGCAGTATCAGACATGGCCCTAGCATTGTCAGCGCACTCTGTTCTCACCCCAGAGTGATCACGCTTGCCTCTTAGTTCTGGTAATTTAGACAAAACTTCAGTCATAACAGTAGCCATATCTTGTAATGTTATCTGTAATGGCCGCCCAGATGTACTAGGCGCCATAATATCACGCACCTCCCGGGCGGGAGATGCAGGTACTGCCGCGTGAGGCGAGTTAGTCGGCATAACTCTCCCCTCGCTGTTTGGTGAAATTTGTTCACATTGTACAGATTGACTTTTATTTAAAGTAGCATCAATACAGTTAGTACATAAATTTCTATTGGGCTCCACCTTGGCATTGGAACAAATGACACAGATATCTTCCTCTGAGTCAGACATGTTTAACACACTAGCAAAAAACTTACAACTTGGTTATAATCTTTTTTAGCAAAAAAAAAAAAAAAAAAAAAAAAAAAAAAATACTGTGCCTCAAAGAGGTACTAAACGATTAAATAACAGTTGAAATAATGAACTGAAAAGCAGTTATAGCATCAAACTTTAAAACAACACAACTCTTAGCAAAGGCTTGTTCCCATTAGTAAAATAACAATAATTAAATTTGACATAAAAAGTACAAAGCAACGTTTTTATGCACAGTCACTATAAGAATTCTCACAGCTCTGCTGAGAGAAGTTACCTCCCTTCAAAGAAGTTTGAAGACCCCTGAGATCTGTCAGAGATGAACCGGATCATGCAGGAAAAATAAAAATGACTGACTGGAATTTTTTGATGCGTAGTAAAGAGCGCCAAAAACGGCCCCTCCCTCTCCCACACAGCAGTGAAGAGAAACGAAACTGTCACAATTACAAGCAAAAAACTGCCAAGTGGAAAATAATGCCCAAATATCTATTCACACAGTACCTCAGCAATGTAAACGATTCTACATTCCAGCAAAAACGTTTAACATGATAAATAGTTATTAAAAGTATTAGTGACCTTTAGCAGAGTAGTTCCGGTGAAATACCATCCCCAGAATACTGAAGTGTATACATACATGTCATTTTAACGGTATGGCAGGATTTTCTCATCAATTCCATTCAGAAAATAAAAACTGCTACATACCTCAATGCAGATTCATCTGCCCGCTGTCCCCTGATCTGAAGCCTTTACCTCCCTCAGATGGCCGAGAACAGCAATATGATCTTAACTACTCCGGTTAAAATCATAGTAAAAAACTCTGGCAGATTCTTCCTCAAACTCTGCCAGAGAAGTAATAACACGCTCCGGTGCTATTGTAAAATAACAAACTTTTGATTGAAGCCATAAAAACTAAGTATAATCACCATAGTCCTCTCACACATCCTATCTAGTCGTTGGGTGCAAGAGAATGACTGGGACTGACGTAGAGGGGAGGAGCTATATGCAGCTCTGCTGGGTGAATCCTCTTGCATTTCCTGTTGGGGAGGAGTTATATCCCAGAAGTAATGATGACCCGTGGACTGATCACACATAACAGAAGAAAACAGAATTTATGCTTACCTGATAAATTACTTTCTCCAACGGTGTGTCCGGTCCACGGCGTCATCCTTACTTGTGGGATATCTCTTCCCCAACAGGAAATGGCAAAGAGTCCCAGCAAAGCTGGCCATTTAGTCCCTCCTAGGCTCAGCCCACCCCAGTCATTCGACCGACGGACAGGAGGAAATATATATAGGAGAAACCATATGGTACCGTGGTGACTGTAGTTAGAGAAAATAATTCATCAGACCTGATTAAAAAACCAGGGCGGGCCGTGGACCGGACACACCGTTGGAGAAAGTAATTTATCAGGTAAGCATAAATTCTGTTTTCTCCAACATTGGTGTGTCCGGTCCACGGCGTCATCCTTACTTGTGGGAACCAATACCAAAGCTTTAGGACACGGATGAAGGGAGGGAGCAAATCAGGTTACCTAAACGGAAGGCACCACAGCTTGCAAAACCTCTCTCCCAAAAATAGCCTCCGAAGAAGCAAAAGTATCAAATTTGTAAAATTTGGCAAAAGTGTGCAGTGAAGACCAAGTCGCTGCCTTACATATCTGGTCAACAGAAGCCTCGTTCTTGAAGGCCCATGTGGAAGCCACAGCCCTAGTGGAGTGAGCTGTGATTCTTTCAGGAGGCGTCCGGCAGTCTCATAAGCCAATCGGATGATGCTTTTAAGCCAAAAGGAAAGAGGTAGAAGTCGCTTTTTGACCTCTCCTTTTACCAGAATAAACAACAAACAAGGAAGATGTTTGTCTGAAATCTTTTGTAGCCTCTAAATAGAATTTTAGAGCACGGACTACGTCCAAATTGTGTAACAAACGTTCCTTCTTTGAAACTGGATTCGGACACAAAGAAGGTACAACTATCTCCTGGTTAATATTTTTGTTAGAAACAACCTTAGGAAGAAAACCAGGCTTAATACGCAAAACCACCTTATCTGCATGGAACACCAGATAGGGCGGAGAACACTGCAGAGCAGATAACTCTGAAACTCTTCTAGCAGAAGAAATTGCAACCAAAAACAAAACTTTCCAAGATAGTAACTTAATATCTATGGAATGTAAAAGGTTCAAACGGAACCCCTTGAAGAACTAAAAGAACTAGATTTAGACTCCAGGGAGGAGTCAAAGGTCTGTAAACAGGCTTGATCCTAACCAGAGACTGAACAAATGCTTGAACATCTGGCACAGCTGCCAGTCTTTTGTGTAGTAAGACAGATAAAGCAGAGATCTGTCCCTTTAGAGAACTTGCAGATAATCCTTTCTCCAACCCTTCTTGTAGAAAGGAGAGAATCTTAGGAATTTTTATCTTATTCCATGGGAATCCTTTGGATTCACACCAACAGATATATCTTTTCCATATTTTATGGTAAATCTTTCTAGTTACCGGTTTTCTGGCCTGAACCAGAGTATCTATCACAGAATCTGAAAACCCACGCTTCGATAGAATCAAGCGTTCAATCTCCAAGCCGTCAGCTGGAGGGAGACCAGATTTGGATGTTCGAATGGACCCTGAACAAGAAGGTCCTGTCTCAAAGGTAGCTTCCACAGTGAAACCGATGACATATTCACCAGGTCTGCATACCAAGTCCTGCGTGGCCACGCAGGAGCTATCAAGATCACCGAGGCCCTCTCCTGATTGATCCTGGCTACTAGCCTGGGAATGAGAGGAAACGGTGGAAATACATAAGCTAGGTTGAAGGTCCAAGGTGCTACTAGTGCATCTACTAGAGTCGCCTTGGGATCCCTGGATCTGGACCCGTAGCAAGGAACCTTGAAGTTCTGACGAGACGCCATCAGATCCATGTCTGGAATGCCCCATAATTGAGTTATTTGGGCAAAGATCTCCGGGTGGAGTTCCCACTCCCCCGGATGGAATGTCTGACGACTCAGAAAATCCGCCTCCCAGTTTTCCACACCTGGGATGTGGATCGCAGACAGGTGGCAGGAGTGATCCTCCGCCCATTGAATTATTTTGGTCACTTCTTTCATCGCCAGGGAACTCCTTGTTCCCCCCTGATGATTGATATACGCAACGGTCGTCATGTTGTCTGATTGGAACCTTATGAATCTGGCCTTTGCTAGTTGAGGCCAAGCTTTGAGAGCATTGAATATCGCTCTCAGTTCCAGAATGTTTATCGGGAGAAGAGACTCTTCCCGAGACCATAGACCCTGAGCTTTCAGGGATTCCCAGACCGCGCCCCAGCCCACTAGACTGGCGTCGGTCGTGACAATGACCCACTCTGGTCTGCGGAAGCTCATTCCCTGGGACAGATGGTCCAGGGTCAGCCACCAACGGAGTGAATCTCTGGTCTTCTGATCTACTTGAATCATTGGAGACAAGTCTGTATAATCCCCATTCCACTGTTTGAGCATGCACAGTTGTAATGGTCTTAGATGAATTCGTGCAAAAGGAACTATGTCCATTGCTGCAACCATCAACCCTACTACTTCCATGCACTGCGCTATGGAAGGACGAGGAACAGAATGAAGAACTTGACAAGAGCTTAGAAGTTTTGATTTTCTGACCTCTGTGAGAAAAATCCTCATTTCTAAGGAATCTATTATTGTTCCCAAGAAGGGAACTCTTGTCGACGGAGACAAAACTTTTCTATGTTCACCTTCCATCCGTGTGATCTGAGAAAGGCCAGAACGATGTCTGTATGAGCCTTTGCTTTTGACAGGGACGACGCTTGTATTAGAATGTCGTCCAAGTAAGGTACTACTGCAATGCCCCTCGGTCTTAGAACCGCTAGAAGGGACCCTAGCACCTTTGTGAAAATCCTTGGAGCAGTGGCTAACCCGAATGGGAGGGCCACAAACTGGTAATGCTTGTCCAGAAAAGCGAACCTTAGGAACTGATGATGTTCTTTGTGGATAGGAATATGTAGGTACGCATCCTTTAGATCCACGGTAGTCATAAATTGACTTTCCTGGATAGTGGGTAGAATTGTTCGAATGGTTTCCATCTTGAACGATGGTACCCTGAGAAATTTGTTTAGGATCTTCAAATCCAAAATTGGTCTGAAAGTTCCCTCTTTCTTGGGAACTACTATTGGAACTGGGTGTATCACTCCCATCTTTAACAGGTCTTCTACACAATGTAAGAATGCCTGTCTCTTTATTTGGTTTGAGGATAAGTGAGACATGTGGAACCTTCCCCTTGGGGGTAGTTCCTTGAATTCCAGGAGATAACCTTGAGAAACTATTTCTAGCGCCCAGGGATCCTGAACATATCTTGCCCAAGCCTGAGCAAAGAGAGAGAGTCTGCCCCCCACTAGATCCGGTCCCGGATCGGGGGCTACTCCTTCATGCTGTTTTGTTAGCAGCGGCAGGCTTCTTGGCCTGCTTACCCTTTTTCCAACCTTGCATCGGTTTCCAGGCTGGTTTGGGTTGTGAGGCATTACCCTCTTGCTTAGAGGATGCAGAATTAGAGGCCGGTCCGTTCCTGAAATTGCGAAAGGAACAAAAATTAGACTTATTTTTAGCCTTGAAAGACCTATCTTGTGGAAGGACGTGGCCCTTTCCCCCAGTGATGTCTGAAATAATCTTTCAATTCTGGTCCAAATAGAGTTTTACCTTTGAAAGGGATGTTAAGCAATTTTGTCTTGGATGACACATCCGCTGACCAAGACTTTAGCCAAAGCGCTCTGTGCGCCACGATAGCAAACCCTGAATTTTTCGCTGCTAATCTAGCTAATTGCAAAGCGGCATCTAAAATAAAAGAGTTAGCCAATTTAAGTGCGTGAACTCTGTCCATAACCTCCTCATATGGAGTCTCTCTACTGAGCGACTTTTCTAGTTCCTCGAACCAGTACCACGCTGCTGTAGTGACAGGAACAATGCACGAAATTGGTTGTAGAAGGTAACCTTGCTGTACAAAAATCTTTTTAAGCAAACCTTCCAATTTTTTATCCATAGGATCTTTGAAAGCACAACTATCTAGGAATAGTAGTGCGTTTGTTTAGAGTAGAAACTGCCCCCTCGACCTTAGGGACTGTCTGCCATAAGTCCTTTCTGGGGTCGACCATAGGAAATAATTTCTTAAATATAGGGGGGGGGGGACAAAAGGTATGCCGGGCTTTTCCCACTCCTTATTTACTATGTCCGCCACCCGCTTGGGTATAGGAAAAGCGTCTGGGTGCACCGGAACCTCTAGGAACTTGTCCATCTTGCATAATTTCTCTGGTATGACCAAATTGTCACAATCATCCATAGTAGATAACACCTCCTTAAGCAGTGCGCGGAGATGTTCTAATTTAAATGTCACAACATCAGGTTCAGCTTGTTGAGAAATTTTTCCTGAATCTGAAATTTCTCCATCTGACAAAACCTCCCTCATGGCCCCTTCAGATTGGTGTGAGGGTATGACAGAACAATTATCATCAGCGCCCTCTTGCTCTTCAGTGTTTAAAACAGAGCAATCGCGCTCTCTCTGATAAGTAGACATTTTGGATAAAATATTTGCTATGGAGTTATCCATTACAGCCGTCAATTGTTGCATGGTAATAAGCATTGGCGCGCTAGAAGTACTAGGGGCCTCCTGCGTGGGCAAAACTGGTGTAGACAAAGTAGGAGATGATGTATTATCATGTTTACTCCCCTCATCTGAGGAATCATCTTGGGCAATTTCATTATCTGTGGCAGTACTGTCCTTACTTTGTTTGGACGCTATGGCACAATTATCACATAAATTTAAACGGGGAGACACATTGGCTTTCATACATATAGAACATAGCTTATCTGAAGGTACAGACATGTTAAACAGGCTTAAACTTGTCAACAAAGCACAAAAAACGTTTTAAAACAAAACCGTTACGGTCTCTTTAAATTTTAAACAGAAAACACTTTATTACTGAATATGTGAAAAAGTATGAAGGAATTGTTCAAAAATTACCAAAATTTCACCACAGTGTCTTAAAGCATTAATAGTATTGCACACCAAATTTCAGAGCTTTAACCCTTAAAATAACGGAACCGGAGCCGTTTATAAATTTAACCCCTATACAGTCCCAGCTATAGTCTTTGCTGAGACCCAACCAAGCCCAGAGGGGAATACGATACCAATTGACGCCTTCTAGAAGCTTTTCCAGCAATTTTTAGATCCTCACACATGCATCTGCATGCCCTGCTCTCAAAAAACAACTGTGCAGTAATGGCGCGAAAATGAGGCTCAGTCTACAACTAGGAAGGCCCCCTGACTGGAAAAGGTGTCTAACACAGTGCCTGCCGTTTAATAAACATTCCCCAAGTTAATAAATGCAAATTGTCAGCATAAATATGAATAAAATGCCCAAATAAAGCAATCGATTTAGCCCATAAAAATGTCTACCAGTTTTTTAGCCCATAATAAGCCCTTTATTCTGTTTGTTTGACTAAGAAAATGGCTTACCGGTCCCCATGAGGGGAAATGACAGCCTTCCAGCATTACATCGTCTTGTTAGAAATATGGCTAGTCGTACCTTAAGCAGAAAAGTCTGCTAACTGCTTCCCCCAACTGAAGTTACTTCATCTCAACAGTCCTATGTGGAAACAGCAATCGATTTTAGTTACTGTCTGCTAAAATCATCTTCCTCTCACAAACAGAAATCTTCATCCTTTTCTGTTTCAGAGTAAATAGTACATACCAGCACTATTTTAAAATAAACACTTTGGCCAGCTTTGCTGGGACTCTTTGCCATTTCCTGTTGGGGAAGAGATATCCCACAAGTAAGTATGACGCCGTGGACCGGACACACCAATGTTGGAGAAATACAAAACATTGCTCAAGTTACAGACCGATCTCCCTCATAAACCAAGACATTAAAATCGTAACAAAAATTCTAGAAAACAGACTAAAACAGATTCTTCCTACTATTATACACCCCGACCAAGTGGGTTTTATTAAAGACAGGGAAGCCCCAGATAATATAAGAAGGATGGTGTCGGTGCTGGATTATTTTAGGGCACATGGAGTGCCTTCTCTGCTCCTCTCGTTGGACACGGAGAAGGCATTCGACCGGGTTGATTGGAACTACATGCTGTCAGTGCTGAGAGTGGTGGGATTTGAAGGATCTTTTGTGTCTGCAATCACAACGCTGTACTCCTCTCCCACGGCATTTGTTAGGGCGATAGGACATCAGTCGCACACTTTCAATATTCTCAACGGCACCAGGCAGGGGTGCCCTTTGTCACCCTTGCTCTTTGCCTTATGCATAGAACCGCTAGCTGAGACTATCCGCAAAGAAGTAGACATTAAAGGCTTAGAACTGGGAGGGAAATCCTATAAAATAACACTGTTTGCAGATGATGTACTGTTAACTCTGACCAAGCCATTGATCTTCCTACCTGTAGTATATAACATTCTACACAAGTTCTCAGTTATCTCGGGATACAAGATCAATGCAGATAAATGCGAGGCCCTCCCCATTAATATACCTAATCACACAGTTAAACTTATTGAAGCCAATTTTGACTTTCGGTGGGCGAAAAATCATATACAATATTTGGGGGTGAAACTAACGCAAGATTATGATAAACTCTACCAAGCCAATTATTTAGCACTCTCTAAAACCATGAAAAATGAGATTACCAAATGGCAACATTATAACTTTTCGTGGTATGGGAAACTATCTGCGATTAAGATGAATCTGCTACCTAGACTGCTATACCTCTTTAGGACGTTACCGATTAGAGTACCCAAAAAAGACTTAGAAGCTTTACAAGCCACTTTCCTTACTTACGTGGTAATAAACATGCTAGAATACCCAGCCAAATTCTCACACGACAGACAGTTAGGGGGGGTTCCCCAATTTATGGGATTACTATCAAGCCTCCAGACTGGCCCAGAATTCAATTTTAGGAAGACGAAATTGCGATATAGTATGGCCCACCTTAGAAGCTTCTATGGGAGGATTCACCTCCCAAGAGGATATCCTCTGGAGGAAGGATACAGGTATGACTGGGAAGGTATACAGACCACGAGCTCTTGTGCTCACACTTCAGCAGTGGCATAACTCCATACTTGACAGACTGATCCCAGAGTACACTGGCATACGACCACTGAAATATATTCTCCCGAAAGATAGCCATGCTCTCCTAGATAAATGGGAAAACAAGGGCTTATATAGGGTAGCTGACATCTTGCATGGAGGA